>NC_089829.1:5686104-5836104 GCF_035046505.1 Tiliqua scincoides
GATCAGGCCGTAGGCCCATCTAGTCCAGCTTCCTGTATCTCACAGCGGCCCACCAAATGCCCCAGGGAGCACACCAGATAACGAGACCTGCAAGGCCTCCTGGGAATTGTAGTTAAGAACATAAGAACAGCCCCACTGGATCAGGCCGTAGGCCCATCTAGTCCAGCTTCCTGTATCTCACAGTGGCCCACCAAATGCCCCAGGGAGCACACCAGATAACAAGAGACCTGCAAGGCTTCCTGGGAATTGTAGTTAAGAACATAAGAACAGCCCCACTGGATCAGGCCATAGGCCCATCTAGTCCAGCTTCCTGTATCTCACAGGGGCCCACCAAATGCCCCAGGGAGCACACCAGATAACAAGAGACCTGCAAGGCTTCCTGGGAATTGTAGTTAAGAACATAAGAACAGCCCCACTGGATCAGGCCATAGGCCCATCTAGTCCAGCTTCCTATATCTCACAGCGGCCCACCAAATGCCCCAGGGAGCACACCAGATAACAAGAGACCTGCAAGGTCTCCTGGGAATTGTAGTTAAGAACATAAGAACAGCCCCACTGGATCAGGCCATAGGCCCATCTAGTCCAGCTTCCTGTATCTCATAGGGGCCCACCAAATGCCCCAGGGAGCACACCAGATAACAAGAGACCTGCAAGGCTTCCTGGGAATTGTAGTTAAGAACATAAGAACAGCCCCACTGGATCAGGCCATAGGCCCATCTAGTCCAGCTTCCTATATCTCACAACGGCCCACCAAATGCCCCAGGGAGCACACCAGATAACAAGAGACCTGCAAGGCTTCCTGGGAATTGTAGTTAAGAACATAAGAACAGCCCCACTGGATCAGGCCATAGGCCCATCTAGTCCAGCTTCCTGTATCTCACTGCGGCCCACCAAATGCCCCAGGGAGCACACCAGATAACAAGAGACCTGCAAGGCTTCCTGGGAATTGTAGTTAAGAACATAAGAACAGCCCCACTGGATCAGGCCATAGGCCCATCTAGTCCAGCTTCCTGTATCTCACAGGGGCCCACCAAATGCCCCAGGGAGCACACCAGATAACAAGAGACCTGCAAGGCTTCCTGGGAATTGTAGTTAAGAACATAAGAACAGCCCCACTGGATCAGGCCGTAGGCCCATCTAGTCCAGCTTCCTGTATCTCACAGCGGCCCACCAAATGCCCAAGGGAGCACACCAGATAACCCCAAATGCCAGTCAGCGCCCTCCATATGGTGCAGAAGCAGCCAGCCCAGCTGCTCACACCTGCGCTGTTTTGGGGAGCCAGGGCAAATGAAGGTCTCCACAGCCTCTCCTCGGTCTTCTCCCTCGGGTGGAGGGAATCTTGAATCTAGGCCATCGTAGTGGCACAGTCAGGCCCGGCACTGCGGCTGGCGGTTGAAGCCAGCTGCCGCGGGACCCAGAGGGCCCAGCGGAGGGCATAGCGCCGCAAGTGAGAGAGCCAGAGGAGGCATATGCAAAGTAGTTTTCCTTAATAGATCGTTATCTAATTCAATTAACGCTTCAGCTGCTCTAATGGCGCGGCGGCGTAGGGAGCGAGCGTGTGTGTGCGTGTATGTGGGAGGGAGGGCCCCCCCCAACTAATTTGGTGTCGTTGCCTGCCCTTCATCCTCCCCCACCCCCTCCCTGCAAGGATGGCAGGGTTGTTGGGAGTTCCTCTGAGTAATGAAAAGCTTTGGCCTGTGGGGATGATCAGAGATAAAACAGTGTTGGAACAGACGCTGCCAAAGCAAGAGAGAGCAGTAATTACTGCTGAGCTCTGCTTACGGTAAACAGACGTCGCCCTGCCTGCTCTTTATCTTTCACCGCCGGATCCCGCGGTGGCACCTTTGCTGGGGCCACAGAGGGGGGAGGAGCCTCCTCCTTGGCGGTGGTGGAAACGGTTGGGAGCCAGAGATGGATGTGGCTGATTTGTCAGTGGTGTCGTATCCTCCCTTTTCCGCCAAAGAGCTCAGGGCCGCGCAGGTGAGCACAAGCCCAGACGTTGTCCTCGCAACCACCTTGTGGGATCGGCGGGGCAGAGAGAGTGTAGCCTTTACTGCTGTGTGGAGGCTCAGAGTTTGGTCCCTCCCAGTCTAAGCCCAGCGCTTGATCCACTCCGCAGAAGTGCTGGGAGGGGCGTTCCGGGTTGTTTTGCGGTCATTTTTTGGTGCCCAGGTCACATGGCAAGCAGGGGTGGCACCAGGGTCAGTTAGCTTGAACTCCCTCTGAACCTGGCCACAGTAACCCATGCCCTAGTGACATCTAGATTAGATTATTGCAATGCGCTCTACGTGGGGCTGCCTTTGAAGATGGTCCGGAAATTACGCAGCTGCTCGTGTGGTTTCTGGGGCACGTCGGTTTGACTCTGTCGAGCCGTTGCTCCGGCGGCTACACTGGTTGCCGGTTCTGTTCCGGGCCCAATTCAAGGTGCTAGTTCTGACTTTTAAAGCCCTTTACGGCTCAGGTCCGGGGTATTTGAGGGACCGCCTCCTTCCCTACAATCCTGCCCGTGCTCTTAGATCATCGGGGGGGGGGCCCTTTTGACTGTGCCGCCACTAAGAGATGTGAGAGGAGCAGCGGCCAGGAAGAGGGCCTTCTCAGTGGTGGCCCCCGAACTGTGGAATACCCTCCCCTTAGAACTGAGAACTGCTCCCTCGTTGCTAACGTTTCGGCGTGGACCGAAGACCTTTTTATTTCAAAAAGCTTTTAATTGTTGACAGGCTGGCTGGCGTTCTTGCTTTTTATATGAAAATCCACGGGGTTTGTTTGTTTTTAGTTTTTTTTTAATTATTGTAAATTGTTTTTTAATGTATTTTTAAGGTGTTTGTAAGCCGCCCTGTGTGCCCGCTGGGCAAAAAGGCGGGGTATAAATTAATAATAATAATAATTACAACAACAACCCTCAGTACCAGTCATGGTGGTAGCTCCCCATGTGCCATGGAGAATCTGGTACCAGTATTAGTGGTAAGAAGCAATTGGAGCCTCATCTTTTGTTTGTTTCTTTTCCACTGACATTCTTGCCCATTGTATCAGACAGTGGCTGTGGGTTAGGGGCTCTCAAGGAACACACAGTTCTGCTTGAGGCTGCTATTTGCAGACTGCAGCCTGGAGCATTTTGTGGGTAGGAGGACTGGACTGGCACCATCCACCCAGGCTGACCATTGGGTGGGCATTCTAGACAAGGCTGGGTAACACTTGTCCCTCCCAGCTGTGGTTCCCAACCCCTGACCTATTGTCTAACTCTCAGCTCCACCTTGACTTCCATGGCTCGGCCGTTGGACCAAACATGACGACCCCGAGGAATGTCCCCTCAAGTGCCACCCCACAAGTGAGAGTCCCAACAACTGAACTGCCCAATCCCGGATGCCTACTTAGAAATATCTGAGGGTACAGAGGTGGCTTGCAAGCCTTGCCCATTTATTCGTAGCGCTGCCCATCCCTCACACTGCCTGGGCTCTGTGCCAGATATACCATGGGGAGCAAGCCATGGCCTACCTTTGGATCCCCAGTGGGTCTGCCTGGGAGACAGGTACCAGTTTTTAGGTGAGCATCTGTTTTAAAAAAGTGAGGGATACAGAAGTCCATTGTTCTGAGTTTTGTCTTATAAATAATGTGTGTTTGAGGATGCAGATGGGGTCCGTTTGCTGCTGAGGGGCCACAAGGCTGTTCCCTGTGGTGGAATGTTCTGTGACCAGGAGCTTTTTTTTTTTTTTTTACATGAGAAGTGTGCGAGGGAGATGTGCCCTCGCACATGCACGTACGCGTACCGTTCACCAATATACAGCTTTCGTTTTTAACCTTCTCCTCTTCAGAAAACTCCCACACGCCCCTGCTGGAGGGTTCTGTGACTCAGATGACCCCGGAGGAGCACTACAGGCGGATGATGTCGGCGCTCAACGAACACAGCACTTTTGAGGAGCAGCAACAGCAGCAGCAGCGCCTCTACCAGCTGGCCAACACCATGGCGGTTCCCAGCCACAGCGGTGAGGGCACTTTACGTTCAAGTCCAGGGTCTGGATTCGTTGCGTCTCACCTTTTTTGTTGTTGTTGTTGTTGTTGTTGTTGCTTTTTCTGGGGCACCTGGGGGTTTCTTGAGCACTTCATCAAAAGCTTCTCAAAGGGAATGGTCCAGTAATGGCAAAGAAACCTTATTGTCCGTGACTGTTCTTCACTTGTGATGGGCAGCCACATGGGAGCATGTTCTAGAACCTTCTCTGATTGCACGTAACAAGGAAGGGTGCAGTGGTGAAACCCAGCATCTCACCAGAACTGCACGCCCCCCAAATCCTCCTTGTGCAGGAGTTCCTTGAGCGACTGGTCCATGTGGAAGAGGCTTCTCGAAGGTGGGATGTATGAAAACGTCTGCTCTGCTTAATTTGCTCCTTTTGCTGCCCCAAGATGGTGGGGGTCAAGGCCCCCCAGCTAAGCCGACTTCGAAAAGCGATAGGCAAATTAATCGAGGATGATGGTTCTGTCAGCGATTATCAAACATGAACGGCTGTGTG
Source organism: Tiliqua scincoides (assembly GCF_035046505.1). Lineage (NCBI taxonomy): Eukaryota > Metazoa > Chordata > Lepidosauria > Squamata > Scincidae > Tiliqua > Tiliqua scincoides. Next base: position 5,690,607 of record NC_089829.1, read on the forward strand.
GAAGCCCCACGTCTTAGCAACGTGAAGTCCCCGTCCCTCCCCAAGCTGAGGGCTCATTTGCTGAGGGCAACAGTGGTTTGCTTCTGTGAGGAGGTTCACCTTTGCTCTGACCCACCAGGTATCTTCAGGACTGGCTCGTCCAGGAGCCTGACTCAGATGGTCACTGACTAAGGGTCTCCCTTCTCTACAGTGTCTCCACTACCTGAGTTCCAAAAGGAGTTCCACCTAGAAGCAAGGGCAGAATGTATTGGTTGTGCACAAGGCTTCTGCTGGGTAGTTGGCAGGGCCAAGTGTTCCTTGTTGAAGTTTCAGAGCCAGAACCTGGGGTTTAGTGTGACATGAGTGTCAAATCCTGGAGTATGGACAACACTGCTAAGACTGGCGTGTCAAATTGGGGCTCTCTTCCTTCTGGGCCTTCAAGTTGCAGCAAAGTTGAACCTGCAGTTAGAAAGATGTGACGGTTTCATGCAGAGGTAAGAATCCATTCATCTGGCTGGAAGAGATGGTGGTAAGAATAGAAGCAGAGACTAGAGACCCTCTAGGATTTAACATAAGAACAGCCCCACTGGATCAGGCCATCTGCCCATCTAGTTCAGCTTCCTGTATCTCACAGCAGCCCGCCAAATGCCCCCACATTTGCGCCCAACGTGGTGTTGGAGGAAAGTAAAAGTAGTTTCCTCTTTGGGGGGGGGAAGCAGAGTAGCTTAAGCAGCGGACCCCCCTTTTGGGTATCACCCCAGGGAACCTCCCTCACCCGGCTGACTGCTCTTCAATGAAAAAAGACAAAGAGGCAATGGCTTGTTAAAGTTGCAAAAAGAAGTTGTTTACTTACGGTTCCATTGAGATATTTACAGCATCTGATTAGGATCAGAGGTTCAGCTATTACTTAGACAGCGAGACCCTAGAGCTGCCTCGCCCTGCATGCCATGTGCTCAAGATGGCGTAAGGCACAGCAGAGCCCTGCTGTGTGCCATCTTAACAGGTCAGTGGTCAGAGAGCAAGAGAGGGAGTGCTCAGAGGAGAAGGGAAGGAAAAGGGTTAGGGCCACACCCCCTGCAAGGATCACAGAGAGAACAGGTGGGAAGGTCAGATTCACTGGACAGCATCCTGCCCCCCTCTGGACAGCAGATGGAGTTGTAGCAACTCCAACATGTGGGGCCCGAACCCACGACCCCGAGATTGAGAGTCTCATGCTCTACCGACTGAGCTAGCCGGGTGCTAGTTTGAGAGCTAGTTTGTGGCTCAGGGCTGGCGTGTTTGTGAGATCGACTGAGGTAACCTGAAGTGCCAGGTTTTGGGTAGGGGGTGCCCAAATCTCCACTCCTCCTCCTCCTCCTCTTGGTCCCTTAGTTCAAAAACGGAAGAGAGGAATAGAGCAAATGAGGAAGTGTGGAGGAGAAGAGAGTGGTGGGCTAGAGTGTCCTAGAGATGCTCTATCTCACCACTCCCCTCTCCTCCACCCTTCTTTTTCACCAGTTCTCTTTTCCTTTCATGTCTAGGGATTCAGGGTGCACGAGGAGCAGGAAATGGTGGTGGGTGCCTTGCCAAATGAGAAGGGCTGCATTTGGTCTTGAGCCTGTTGTGACTCTTTCTCTCTCTCTCTCTCTGTGCAAATAGAAGGACTTAGTAACTGTTCTGTTTCTCTGCAAAGGTGGCCTAAGATGTTAGAGAGGCTTCCAAGTACCTGAAAATCGACCTTATCATCCTAATGGCGGGATGGACTCCATTTCAGACTCTTTCATGATTGTGTCAATCATTTTCAGACTCACGTTGGCCAAGTGTGGAATTTGGTATTGGGAGTAGCAGAACAAAACTTGATATACTTAAAAGTTGTGAGCTACCCTGGTGGCCCCTTTTGGAAATGGATGTTCTCCTCTGATGGCGGCCAGCCGTCTTTCCACTTTATGGCATTTAAACTGTGAATGTACTTTGCAGAGCAAATAAGGCCCAGGCTTAAGAGCTGACGTAGCCTGGTGTCTGAGGAACAGAGCTGCAGATTCGGACTTCCTGATTCTTGCTGTTTTCTTTGACGAGCATTTGTTTTATGACTTGTTGTATGTGAGTTGCGAGCTGGGACTGGCCCACTTCAAATCTCCCCTCTGCCTTGAACTCATTAGGTGGTCTTATGGGAAACCTCTTCCTCTCTGCCTCAGTCATCACCATCTGCAGCTTGGGGGTAATTTTCAGGTTTGGCGCAAGGATTCCATTGAGGTAATGCCCGTGAAGTGCAATGCACGTGCAGAAATGTTAATTATTATTATTAAAATTGGGCAGGTCCCTGCCCCAAGGAGCTTACAGTATTTTTAAACAGGGTACTGGGGAGGAAGGAGGATAGCAGCAGGCAGAACAAAGAGGCCAGGATATCAAAGGACCGGTATTTTTCCGGCAGCGCTGGTGATAAGTAGGTGGCTGCATTTGCATGGGAACTTTAACGCACCATGTCTAGAGATGTTTGAAACCGGTGTTATTTATTTTACCGAGATGCAAGCTCATTGTGTTCAGTAAGACTTAGGTGGCAAGCCTGTCTGTCTCACCAGAAACAAGCACCTCTAGCCCTCATGCCTCATAGCTCTCTGCTTCCAAAAGAATGACATTTTCTGGACTCTTGGGGAGGGATGGTGAAAGCACAGTCAGCCAGTATTCAGACAAAAGGCCAAAGATCACCCCAGCAGCACCTCCCTTTTGTGAGCCTTGCTCTACAGTCGAGGAGAACGAGGGGAGGACTGTTCCGGCCCAGGCCAGGCAGGTGTGGCTCCCACCTCCTCTCTCTTGAGATTTCATCCGAAACAGCAGAGTGCAGGTCCTTCCGTTGTCCAGCGTTGACTAGACCTAGGTCTGAAAGCAGGAGGCGGAGGGGTGAGACCGATGTCGTGGAAGAGGAAACAGGTCTTGCTTTCCATGTCCTCATTTCTTCAGTGGAACCCAAAAGGCTGTCCGCTGCAGACAGCTTGTTGCCATCAGAGGTCCCGGGGTGAAGTCCGTGATTGCTGCTTGACAGGTTGCTGTTCGGCACAGTGCCGGCAAGCTGGACTTCAGGCTTCCTTCCAGTGGTGGGGCAGATGGGCTTCCACACACTGTTAACAAAATCCACAGCCACAAGTTGTGGCCCAGATGGTCACTGGCTTACAGGCTGCTATCCTGTACACACTCCTGGGAGCAAGTCTTGCTGAATTCCATGAGCCTCGCATCTGCACAGGTTTCCATGCATGTGACGTTAGAAGGGGGCCTCAATTGTTACTTGCCGTGATAGCTAATTGAGCCTCTGTGTTCGGGAGCAGTATACCTCTGAATATCAGTTGGCCTTGGGAGTCGAGGGCATGCTCCAGAACGGTGGTCCTTGTGTTCACCTTCCTTCAGCTAGAGTACAGGGCAGATTGTTAAATTTGGTGGCCTTCTCGTTTTCCAGCTCAGTGGTTAAATTTTGTAGAGCAGGCGCCTGTGGCAGAACTTCTAGGGATCAGATATTGGGCCTGAGAACAGCCTTACCAGTTGAGTCCATGCAAAAATTGCACGAGGCTTGCACAAGGATTTTACATTTTGGGCACAATCCTAACCCCTTATGTCAGTGATTTCCAGCACTGGCATAGAGGTGCCAGTGGGCCATGTGCTGCACCCTGCAGCTGCGTGGCACTCACGGAGGCCTCCTCAAAGTCAGGGAATGTTTCTTCCCTTACCTCAGAGCTGCATTGCCGTTATGTCAGTGCTGGAAAGCACTGACATAAGGGGTTAGGATTGCGCCCTTTTATTTCCTGCCCCATAGAACCCATTTTAGTTGCTTGCAGATTGGATAAAGAAAAATACCGGCTTTCGGCAGCTTTCCTGCTCTGATCGCCTGTCTGTGGTTCTTCAGACCCACCTTCCGACCCACAGGTAACCAGGCAAGCTGCTACTTCCAAGCCTGTCATGGGGTCAGACTGGATGACCATTGGGACTCATTCCCTTCTGCCTGTAACCTTGGAGTAGCAGAAACCCCTTGAGCAAAACAGGCTCTGTGAGATTGGATATAAATTTTATTTCTGCCAGCACAAAGAGCTGATTATTTGCGGGCCAAGTCCTCTTTAATAATTTAGCAACCATTTTTTGCTTAATTGCTTTTCTCTCCGTCTCCCCTCCTCCCACACACGCCGTCCTCCATCAGCATTAATCCCGCAACCTCGATTCTCCCTGCCTGGAACCGCCATCCCAGTAGCATCCGTGTGTCAATCACTCTCCGCTTCCAAACTGTCAGGGAGAGGGTAGCATTGGAAATAACGCATCCCCCTGAACGGTGTCTGCAGGTGGGGCGGGTGGTGAAGGCGGAGAGCGGGGAGGGGTTGGCTGGATTATTGCGGTCATTTGGAATAAGTGCTGCAGTCAGAACCGGCAAGTGTCTGAGTTGCAGCCCCCTACGCCCGCAATGAGGCATGACCTGTCTTTTACGGATAATTAATTTATAAGTTTTGGAGGCGTTCAGTCCCTGGCGGCTGGAGAAGAGTCCCTGGGCATTCTGTGTGATCTGGTGGGTTGGCTTTTTCTCTCTCCTTTAAATAGCTCTTCATTTAAAAATTGTGCCGTTTTTACAGTGTTTGCCAAGCACCACAGATTTCGGCAGCAGGGGGGAGGCATGTTGTCTTCTTATGCATATTATTTTTCCATCGCTTGCCTCCGAAAGGCTGTCTGAGCCTGCCTGCCTGTGAATGTCACCTAGCAAAATCCATCCCGACACCTACAGAAGGGTCGTTGACTCTGACTCTTTAAGTATTTTATTTAACTGCAAACCCCATTTATTCCAATGGGGTCCTTACAAATATATTCTCTGAGAGCACTTGTAGGATCCTGTGTTCCTCCAGGTGTTTCCATAAGAACATAAGAACAGCCCCACTGGATCAGGCCATAGGCCCATCTAGTCCAGCTTCCTGTATCTCACAGCGGCCCACCAAATGCCCCAGGGAGCACACCAGATAACAAGAGACCTGCAAGGCTTCCTGGGAATTGTAGTTAAGAACATAAGAACAGCCCCACTGGCTCAGGCCATAGGCCCATCTAGTCCAGCTTCCTGTATCTCACAGCGGCCCACCAAATGCCCCAGGGAGCACACCAGGTAACAAGAGACCTGCATCCTGGTGCCCTCCCTTGCATCTGGCCTTCTGACATAGCCCATTTCAAATCAGGAGGTTGCACATACACATCATGGCTTGTACCCCATAATGGATTTTTCCTCCAAAACTTGTCTACTCCCCTTTTAAAGGCGTCCAGGCCAGATGCCATCACCACATCCTGTGGCAAGGAGTTCCACAGACCGACCACACGCTGAGTAAAGAAATATTTTCTTTTGTCTGTCCTAACCCGCCCAACACTCAATTTTAGTGGATGTCCCCTGGTTCTGGTGTTATGTGAGAGTGTAAAGAGCATCTCCCTATCCACTCTTTCCATCCCCTGCATAATTTTGTATGTCTCAATCATGTCCCCCCTCAGGCGTCTCTTTTCTAGGCTGAAGAGGCCCAAACGCCGTAGCCTTTCCTCATAAGGAAGGTGCCCCAGCCCCGTAATCATCTTAGTCGCTCTCTTTTGCACCTTTTCCATCTCCACTATGTCTTTTTTGAGATGCGGCGACCAGAACTGGACACAATACTCCAGGTGTATTCCCCTTCCTAGTGCAGTTGTTCTGGCTGCGCAGAACTTGTGCTGTCCGAGCTTCCCAGGGCCGCAAATCACACCCCAGACAGGCTGTCAAGATGTTGTCCATTTCTTGCCAGCTGACTTCCACATTCCTCATGCCTCCACATTCGTCCACGAAGACCTGTGTCACCGGCTGCCCCTCGCCCATCCAAGGTGAGACCGGAGCTGATCCTGCTCAGCTATTTTCAGGCAGGGTGACAGCTCAACCTTCAGACCACACCTCATGCCCACTTCTTTGTGGGACCTTTTGCATTGGCTTCACCCAGAATGTGCAACTCTACCCCAGGAGCTCTGTGTAGCTGCAATGCTGTTACCCACCACTCCTCTACGTGGCATCATCCTTTTTTGAACCCAGGGTCAGGGGAAGCAGTTAAGAACATAAGAACATAAGAACAGCCCCACTGGATCAGGCCATAGGCCCATCTAGTCCAGCTTCCTGTATCTCACAGTTGCTGGCCAAGGTGCCACCCAGCAACGGGGGTGGCATTTAGCACCAGCTTCAGATGCTGGAGGTTTTGTGCCCACTCTGCTTGGAGTCTGACTCTTCCCCCCCCCCCCAATCCAAAGGGATCTTGTCTGTCTGAACATCCTTCTTAAGCATCTCATTTTGGGGTTTTTGCTTGCAGGGTTCTAGCAAGGAGGATAAAGGCATCAAATGGAGTAATAAATACAGCATTGTCTACCTCCAGTGCTTTCGGAACAAACAGCCGCTAATTAGCACTTGCTAATTACCTGGCCCTGGAAGGATTAACGCTGCTGGTTTGGAAAGGTGGAGGGGGGCGGGTGATTGGGGAAGGAGACTAAGACTTTGCAGCTGCTTGGCCTCGCTTGGCTGAAACAGAGACCAAATTTAGGGATTTGGGTTATTAATTTAAGGTTATAGTCTGCCCTGTCTCCAAAGAAAGCTTTCTTACGACAGACTCGGGGGGGGAGGGGTCGTAATCAGAAATGCCATTTTGGGTTGGGGATTGGGGGGGGGCAAGAACTGACAGCCAGTTGGGTCAGCCTGCCTGTTGTAGAAGCCTCCACATTCAGGAGCAGCTGACCTCCGAATGCCAGCTGCTGTGATATGCCATGGAAGAGGGCCTGTTGCCTTCTTGTGGGCTGCTGTGATATGCCATGGAAGAGGGCCTGTTGCCTTCTTGTGGGCTGCTGTGATATGCCATGGAAGAGGGCCTGTTGCCTTCTTGTGGGCTGCTGTGATATGCCAAGGAAGAGGGCCTGTTGCCTTCTTGTGGGCTGCTGTGATATGCCATGGAAGAGGGCCTGTTGCCTTCTTGTGGGCTGCTGTGATATGCCAAGGAAGAGGGCCTGTTGCCTTCTTGTGGGCTGCTGTGATATGCCATGGAAGAGGGCCTGTTGCCTTCTTGTGGGCTGCTGTGATATGCCATGGAAGAGGGCCTGTTGCCTTCTTGTGGGCTGCTGTGATATGCCATGGAAGAGGGCCTGTTGCCTTCTTGTGGGCTGCTGTGATATGCCATGGAAGAGGGCCTGTTGCCTTCTTGTGGGCTGCTGTGATATGCCATGGAAGAGGGCCTGTTGCCTTCTTGTGGGCTGCTGTGATATGCCATGGAAGAGGGCCTGTTGCCTTCTTGTGGGCTGCTGTGATATGCCATGGAAGAGGGCCTGTTGCCTTCTTGTGGGCTGCTGTGATATGCCATGGAAGAGGGCCTGTTGCCTTCTTGTGGGCTGCTGTGATATGCCAAGGAAGAGGGCCTGTTGCCTTCTTGTGGGCTGCTGTGATATGCCATGGAAGAGGGCCTGTTGCCTTCTTGTGGGCTGCTGTGATATGCCAAGGAAGAGGGCCTGTTGCCTTCTTGTGGGCTGCTGTGATATGCCAAGGAAGAGGGCCTGTTGCCTTCTTGTGGGCTGCTGTGATATGCCATGGAAGAGGGCCTGTTGCCTTCTTGTGGGCTGCTGTGATATGCTGAGGAAGAGGGCCTGTTGCCTTCTTGTGGGCTGCTGTGATATGCCAAGGAAGAGGGCCTGTTGCCTTCTTGTGGGCTGCTGTGATATGCCATGGAAGAGGGCCTGTTGCCTTCTTGTGGGCTGCTGTGATATGCCATGGAAGAGGGCCTGTTGCCTTCTTGTGGGCTGCATTCTGGGGCATCTGGTTGGCCACTCGGGGGGGGGAATGAGACGCGGAGCGAGATGGGCCTCCTGGTCCGAGCCAGCATATGGCTGCTTTAACTTTGCTGATTAAACTGCACATAAAACGAAAGAGGAAAAGGCAGCCGAATAATCTCATTCTGCACGAAAGCGTGGCTGCTCTCGTCCCCCCGTCCCCCGCTCTCTTTGGGCGCGACAGTTTTAATTTCTGCTTTTATGGACGGGGAAATCAAAACGCGGACTGGGCCGCTGTGTCTCCTGCAGCTGCTCGGTGGCTCCCTGCCTTAAGTTGCCCTTCATTTTGGTTTTGTAAAGCGAAACCATGGCATCCACAGTTCCGCTCGTGCCACCCTCCCCTTTGCCCAGCAGCCAACCTCTTGCCCTCGTTAAAAACCCGCCTCCAGGGGCTCCTCCTTCCCTTTGCCCCAGCTGTTTGCCAGTTTTGGTGCATGATTCACCCCTTCCCTGCCCCCCCAATCCTTGGAATTCCCCGCATATGTCCAGAGGCTGAGCCACGAGAACCCTCCCGGCGGCAGGCAGGCAAGAGCAAACAGCCCACGCATCAGCACCACCCAAGACAGATGTTTCTCGTACTCCTGTTAGCAAATGCCAAACCGCCAGAACCTCGGCTCCCCCAGGCCCTCCTCCCTTTCCTGTCTGCCTCTCCCTCCCTCCCTCCCTCCCCTAGCTGAGAGCATTCCTTCTCTCCCGCAGCTCCACAGCCAAGCCAGGGGACGGGGATGAACATTGGTCAAGACAGACTTAGCATGGCAGGAGCGATATATGGTCGACCCGGGCTGGGATATAAATAAATCTCAGGCGAGCTGCGCTACTGGAGCGAGCAAAGGGGTGGGTGGTGGGGGAGTTGGCAGGCAGGTGGGTGAGTTATTGCCTGCCACTCATTGCCGGCTTCCTCCTCCATGCAGAGGGCGGGAGGGGAGGGAGCTGCCAGGCACAAAGGTGGACGCAGAAGAGGAGGAGGATGTGGTGGTAGTTCTGGGGATGGCAGAGTTGGGGGGGTTTGCAGTATAGGCACCCCTTTGAGCTGGCCAGGTGGGGTGCAGGAGCTTTAGACCTCAGAAAACGAATACTCTGCAGGTCTAGTTGGCTGCACGACCTTTTATAGCCTGGCCTAGTTGAGGGGTTCAGCGAGCTGCCTGTCCGAGCCTGGTGGAACGTCAGCCTCTGAGGAACCCATTGCAAAGGGCTTAGAGCTCCCTGTTGCAGAGGTGGCGGGACGAGGAGACCCTGCTTCATGTTTGTGCTGCATCTTGCCCCTGAATACCCTTTTAGCCCTTCATGTGTACATGATCTCAGGAATCCTTACAAGGTAGAGTGGTGGCACTCCGTGGCAACCTCTGCTCTGACATTCGGTCTGCGGCCGTTATGAGTCTGGTTAGCCCTGCGTCTCCGATGCTGCTTCAGTTCAGGACACATCAGTGTTTGCTTTCATGTCTCCCCTTCGAACAAAGTCAGATGATCCACAGCGGTCCTGTCCACATTGCTGGTGTATTTGTGCCATTGGTGTTCATGCTGCTTCAGACAGGCTCCTGCCCTGAGGAGTTCACAGTCTCAGGCAGGCACAAGGGAGACAAGAGAAGAAGGGACAGGGAGTGGTGCCAGAGGAAATGGGGAAGAATGTGCAATTATTTCAGGTAGGGGGGGATTAGGGGGTGGTGGACAAGGGCTTAGGGGAGGGGAGAGGCCGATAATGTTGGACGTGGCCCAGAATGACTGTGGAGCTGACCCCTTGATCCTGTTTAACCTTTGAGTCTTCATCAGGCCCAACAGCATGTTTTTCTTTTGTGCTCGCCCCCCTCCTCCCGGTCATGAGGACTAGGATCTTTTTTTTCAGTGTTTATGTGGTGGAAATTGAGATTCTTGGAGAGCTGAATTCCACCTCGGATGTCCCGCAAACAGGCTACAGGTCATCCTTGTGACAGCCAACATGCAGTTCCCTGCTGCGTGACAGGGATGTGACCCAGATGCATGGGTTTCACAGAGGGGGGGGGGGAAGCTGCACTGGTGTGGAAGAGTTGGGCGCCAGCAATGGTCCTGCCCTTTGGATTGGGCAAGCCCCTGCTCTTGAGCAGTCTGCCACAGGCCTCGCCTGCTTCTGCCTGGCCTGGCTGTCCCGGCTTTGGTGCGCCGCAGGCCCCCTTGTTATGTCACAGCATCAGGACCAGGGGACTGGCTGCATCCTAACCACCCAGCCCGAGCAGCTTGGTGTAGGGGAAGCTTCTCCTGAGCAGCAAAAAGGGTTTTCTCTCACAGGCAAAGACGCACAGCTCGGGCAGAGTTGCATAATTCACTCTGACTTGCCAAAGTCAGCACCCCAGGGGGAGCAGGAGGGAGGGAAGGAGGGAGCAAGAGAGGACTGGCTTGGCTGGAGCCCGCCTTCCTCTTCTTGGAGGCTCCTCTCTGAAGGCCTGGCTCAGGCACGGAACTCTGGGCTGCTCACACTGCAGCCAATAAAGGCAGCCCTGCTGGGCTTTAAGCTGCGGCTTCACTTCTCTCCTGTCTCTCCAGCCACACCTGACGGTTGACGGGCAGGGCCTCCCTCCTCCTTGCTAATCCCCTTTAACGCTCCAGAGGAGTCCGGCTCTCATTAGGCCTCTGCTTGAGAGCCAGGTTCTTGAGGGGAGAGAGGAAGTTCTCGAGGGGGGAGAGAAAAGGGAAGCGGGCCGCATCTTAGGGGCAGGAGGGAGAAGTGATGGGGCAGGGACTGGCCCAGGTGGCAGACGGAGGAGAGAAACCTCTGAAGACATGAAAGGGGTAGGTGGTGACGCTGGAGGCGGGCCTTGCGTTTATTGCTCGGGGCTTCTTCCTGTGGACTCCAAGCACCCCACGATGGGCTCTCTCTCTTTTGTCCTTGGTTTTTCATCTCCGCAGCTGCAGATGGGCGATCGGTCAGCCTTCTGTCATGCCAGGGAGGGAGGGAGGGTGCGGGAGAGGCAGTCCAAACATATGTTGGGACAGTGGTGTGCTTCCGTGCCTGCCTGCTCCCCGCGTGACTGCCACTTGTTTGGCAGCCTGCTCCCACCTTCCCTCCTATCTCATCTCCTCCTGGCAAGTGAACTCTGCAGATGCAGGAGAACTACCGGCGAGGGGGCCTGTGGCTCAAGGCCGGCCTGGCACTCACTCCCTTGGCACACTGGGCCATCCCAGCTGCATATGGGTGCCTGGTTGCAGTCCCTTGGTTGCCGAGGGAAGGCTCTCTGCCCAGGCTCAGAGGTGCTTCCATCCCACGCTTCCAGCTTGAGCTTTGGCGTTTGGAAGTGGGTTCTGGGACAGAACTCGAAGTCCTTGTGGGGTTCCTGTCTCGCCCGTCGGCTCACACTGATTTTCTTCCTCCTCCCACAGATCTCCTCCGGGCGCGACAAGAGGCAGCTGCAGCAGTGGCCCGGAACCCCGGCACCATGGAGGCGCACCTCCCTTCGGCCAGCAACTCCTCCAGTCAGCGCAGGAAGCAGGGGCTTCCCCAGCACCGGGACTCACACTTCTCTGAGAGGTACCTTCTAGGCGTCCTGGCAGAGGAAGAGGTGGAAGGCTGTTCCTTCCTTCCTGGCATGTGCATTTGGGTCCCCCACATGCCTCTTTCCAGACACCGGAAACCTCCACATCCAGGAAGCAGTGCTGGAGGGTGTGGGTGGACTAAATTAAGTGCCAGCACTACGCATGAGTCCCTGGCAGGATTAGAGAGCCTAAGTCAGTACAGAGCACTGGATGGGCGGGAACCCATAGAATGTCCAGGGCACGGCTTGTGAAGGAGTGTCCCACAATTGTGGCACTTTGAGCCAAGGAGTTTGTAAGAAACATCCTGCTGGATTGGGCCAAAGGGGCCCATCTTGCTCCGCATCCTACCTCCGCGGTAGCCCACACGCAGGAGAGGAGTCCTCCCGCTCTTGCGCCATTGCTCCCCTGCCACTGGAATTCAGAGGCACACCGTGTCTGAGGATGGAGCCGTCCTGACTGGTGGTCACAGGCAGACTTGACCGTCAAGCAGTTGCCCCCGTTTAAAGCCGCCCAGGGTAGTGGCATCCTTGCGTCTTGTGGCAGTTGGTTTCCTAGTTTAGGCCAGTGCTGTGTACGTGTCCACCTTGAGTCTCCTGTAAGTCGGTTTCTGGCGTTGTGAGGGAGGATATGCCCCTGCAACCCAGTACTCTTGGTTCTCAGAACCCTGAACACGGAGGTTCTACAGAACCATCACAGTGAACTGGGCTGAAGCAGTTAAATGGAGGGGGAAGCTGGAAGACTAGAAGGCCGGCCAACTAGTTCAGACTAGGAGATGTAGAAACCACACAGGGCAAAGGCAAGTTCAGCCTGACCTGGAAGCAGGAAACAGTGAACTGCTGCTGGGGGCGGGGTGTGTGTGTGTGGAGAGCCATGCTGCAGCCAGGATTGGAGGGTAGGAAGAAAAGCCTTTTCTCTCCTTCATCTCTGCATCCTTATCAAGACTCTGGTATCTTCCCTCTTGCTTGGCCTAAGTATATCTCGGTTAAATGCTGAAGACAGGGATTCTTCTCTTAGAATAGCCCACTTTCTAATTCCTGGTGTGTTGGGCCTAGCTGCTTGGTTCCTTAGCAGTGCGGAAAAGGCACTCTGCATATGCTCAGGGGCATTGTTTGTACTATAAGGCCATCTGTTCTGGCCCTTAACAAGTTCAGGGTGTAGGCCCTGACCTAGGTGGAAGGAGGGAGAGAGCACAACTCTTTGGGGGCTCATCAAATCTGGCAGTTCTGCCGTGGCAGGAGGCCTGGGGCATGCCTCTCTCCTCCTGGGAAAGGGGAGGCGGAGGTCTGGGGGAGAGATGTACTTTGGCTGACCTGCCCCGTAAAATCCCCAAAGCCAGTGAAGCGTGCTGGAGACAGATCCATCAGGAATGTGGACATGGGCGGATTTCGGCTCTGTGTGTCGGCAAGGAAACCTCTCAGGCTCTGTGTGGCCTGGAGAGCAGCCAGGTGACTGGTTGAGAAATCGCTTCTCTGGAGCAGGGCTTGGGGGTGGGGGGGAAGGGAAAAGGGGAGATTTGGGGGAGGGCAAGTGAAGCAGCCCATTAGATGAATGCTATTGTCTGCCAGTGACAACCAGAAGGAGGTTTTTCCTCCATTTGCACAGATTGGCCTGTGCCCCCTCTCAGGGCATGACGACACACTGATCCCAGGAAACATGGGTTCCCAGGGCCACGCTAGCCAGGTTGACGTGAATGCAGCGTGGAGGGCCAGTAGGGTTAGACTCTACTTGGAGGAAGGGCTCCGAGGCTGGAGGTGTTTCAGTTGAAGGGTGGCTGGGGAGAGAAGGACATGATATAGTGCCTGATGAAAGTATGCAATATGTGGAGAAAGTGAAGGGAGAAGCGTTTCTCGTCCTTTCCCATAACATTCAGACTTGAAGTCATCTCATGAAATTGACTGGCAGTAGACTGCAGTTTAATTTATTGAGTGGTGGAGTGCTGTTAAAAAAAACCAAAACAAAACTGTAGACAAATCTGTGGAGGAAGGGGACTGCCAACCCCTATTAGGCATAATACCTAAATGGAGCCTTCATGTACAGGGGCAGTTTACCTCCACATGCTGAGAGCAAATCTGGGCAGATGGTCACCTTCAGGCCTTTCTGGTATATATCCAGCAGCATCTAGACCAGCCGTTTTCAACCACTCTGCTGTGGTACACTGGTGTGCTGTGAATGGTCTGCAGGTGTGCTGTGGGAATTTGGAGTAGGTTCATTTATTCCCAAAGGATCTCCTCTATGGATAACTCGTGCAAGGAAAGCACCCTACAGGTAGACCACAGCTGCGATACAAGGACATCTGCAAGAGGGATCTGAAGGCCTTAGGAGTAGACCTCAACAAGTGGGAAACCCTGGCTTCTGAGCGGCCTGCTTGGAGGCAGGCTGTGCAGCATGGCCTTTCCCAGTTTGAAGAGACACTTGGCCAACAGTCTGAGGCAAAGAAGGAAGGCCCATAGCCAGGGAGACAGACCAGGGACAGACTGCACTTGCTCCCAGTGTGGAAGGGATTGTCACTCCCGAATTGGCCTTTTCAGCCACACTAGACGCTGTTCCAGAACCACCTTTCAGAGTGCGATACCAGAGTCTTTCGAGACTGAAGGTTGCGAACATGATGACATTTATTAATAGGGCCTTTGGGGGATGTGGGCCCCCAACCAACAGCATGGTGTGCCTTGTCCATAGTCAAAAAACTGATGGTGTGGCTTGACTATTTTAGTCCCTTGTCAGTGTGCCGTGAGACAAAAAAGGTTGAAAAGCACTGATCTAGACAGCTGGTTTTTTTTGTTTGTTTGTTTTTTTTAATAAACAGCTTAACTGGGCCAAGTGTCTTCTGCCTTGCTCTTTCAAGGCAGTTCTTAGATCAGGGGTGTCAAACTCACCCCTCAAACGGAGGGCCACATAGCATTCATGATGTCTGCTGAGGGCCGAAAGCGACGTCATTAGGCAAGAAGTGATGTCGTTAAACAGGTCATAACCAAAAATAAACACTTTTTTTTCTCACTTTGGAACTCATTAGCTGCAAATAACAAAAGAGAAAATACACGAATCTTGATCATATTTCAAGATATGGGAGAGCCCAGTTTTCAGGTGAAACACCTCAGTACTAGTCAGCAGCTGAAAGGCTGAGGGCTGTATAAAAAGCTTCCGTGGGCCGCATCCGGCCCCCGGGCCTTATGTTTGACACCCTTGTCTTAGATTGTTGCAATTCACCCAGGGAATTCACTGCTACAAGAGGCGATGGCAGCCACTGGCTCAGATGACCTTTGAAATAAAGTAGACAAATCCATGGAGGATGGGGGCTGTCAAGAACTGTTGGCCACATTCAGAGGCAGGGTGTGTGATAATGCTTTGCCCCCACGTTGCAGCGTGTGAACAGGTGATAATGTTCATTTGCTTTATTTAAGTCTATGGAAATTGTATATGTTCATAAAGGGTGTGGAGCAAATAGTTTCCCCTGAAAAATCTTGCTGTAAAGGGTACTTTTCAGTGTCGGTGCACACAGATTTTATGGAATAATACGTATTTAAAATATTTATATATAACTTTCCTGCAAAAAGTTTACATAACAAAATAAATGAGAAGCCGGTTCCCTATTCCAGATGGTTTGCAGTCTGGAAGCGGATGTAAAAGAGACCCCAGTAAACCGCCACCTGTACAGCCTTTGATGTAAAAATGGATCAAGTCTTATGCATTGCCCCTTTCCTGCTTCAAGTGGGCTGTCCCTCCGTTAAGCATCTTGTATGCCTACCAGCTGAAATGTTTACGCATCCTTAAAACACCTGCATGCATCAATCCTGTTGTTTTGCACATGGAATAAAAGCGGGTTCGTGTCATGAGTGACACGGGAGCTAGCCAGTCAGTGCTGAGCACAGCCTTTTCAGCCTCAGAACGTGATAATGGTTTCCCCCCCTGCTCCCAGTTTGTCGTGGGTGTGCCCAGATGCAATGAGTGTGCTTCTGCCCCAGGCTCATGGCTGAAATAATGTACGACTGCGCACACCTCTGCATGAGCAAAGGAGGGAGAGAGTTCCCTGCCCCACAGAGATTGCAGAAGTGGGGAAGAGAGAAGGAGAGAGGCCACAGTCACAGGATGTATATGATACAGTGATATTCAGATACTGACCAGACCCAGACCCACTTTGCTTCATCGAGTGCCTGCTTTGGTTGCCTTCAGACTAGACCCTGGGGGCCTTTTTCACTCTTGGTCGTTCACTCCCATCGAGGAGTCCTGTGCAGCAGAAAACTGTGCTACACCAGCCAACTGCAGTGTGGTGGAGGATGGAGATGTGTCCAAAAAGCAGGCGCTTCTCCCCACCTGCACCTTCTGTTGGCCCCTTGTGCTCTGCACCCGGGGGCCATGGTCCTCCGTTCTCCCCTCACCCTGTTTTGTCACCAGCAAGGTCAGTCAGAGCTGCTTTTTGCCTGTCCGTTGGCTCTGCGAAGGGCGTGGAGGCTTTAAAAAGCAGGTAGTGGGAGGGAGGGCAGGCCGTATGGTGGCGCAGGGAGAGGTGGCCCGAAGAACTAGTGTTTGAGCAGAGCAAACTGCAGGTAGATTTATGGCGTCTGCCTTTCCCGGGAGTCAGGCAATAATGCATGTCGTTGGGGGAGAGGGGAATGGAAGCGGCTTGGCATGGTGCTAAAATTCCATTTCAGTTTCCTGTCGGGAAGCTCCGCGGGGATTAGGTCAGTTCACGGATGCGGCAGCAAGAATAATTAGCCATTGAAGAATTCAGCCATTAGCTGGAGGCAGAGAAGGGGGGGTGGAAGGCAGGCGAGTGCAGGGAGGGAGGGTGGGAGGGAGGGAAGAGTGGCCCACTGAGGACAACTGAGGCTCCTTGATGGAGGTGGCTCTGTGGAGGAGGAGTCATGAGAACCACCTGCCGTGGCAGGGTGGGGCAGCCAGACACAGGTGGAACAGCAGCACTATGGAACTTGGCAGTGGGGAAAGCAGCCATGGGAAGATGGCACACTTTGCGCACAGAAGTTCCCAGGTTTAGGCTCTGGTGTGGTACCCACCTGCAGAGTCTCAGGTAGCAAGGGTGGAAAAGAAGTCTCTCCACCCAAGACCGCCACAGTCCTATTTCAGGGTAAAGCGGCCCAGCGGTTGGCTGTTCCACATAGGCAGGGCCATGCAAATGCTGTGATTCTGCAGGCGTGTCAGAAAAGGGATCGGGTTCAGTTTCCTGGGAATTTCAGTTAAAAAAAAAAATTTCCTAGTCCTTATGGGCAGTGCTCAGATTATAGAAGAACAGATAGTAGCCGTGCATCTGTATAGTGTTTCGAGTGTGCAAAGCATGCATTGACTTGACGTAGTTCTTACTACACTCCTGGGAGGTGAGTATTATCCCCCTACTGCAGATCGGGAAGACTGAGGCCAAAGGGGAGTGGCTTGCCCAAGACCACCAAGGGAGAATTTGTGGCACGATCTGAACTAGGGAAATGGCAGCTCGTCTTGTAGTCACCCTGCTGCACCGGCCGTACTGGGGGGAGTGGGCGGCAGCTTAATGAAACCCACAAGCCCCACTCTGGTTTCCCCATAAAACGTAGCTAGCAAACGCTTCCTGAAGGCACCTGGCCAGGCAGAACCGGTGAAAGAACGACCGATCACGTGGCCCCTTGCTCTGATCCTGCAAGGCAGCTCTTAACGGCCTTCTGACAATAACGTAAACCCTGCCCTGTGCTGTTCAAGGCCGGCAGTAAAGCTCTGGGGAACTTGCCCTTTAATTTCTCTTTCTAGTCCAAAAAGCGAGGCGCTGGAAACATGCCTTCTGCCATCGATTTGGTTCCCACCCCTCACAAGCCCCAAGCCTGGGGCCGGTAAGGAAGAGCCCTGCTAACCAGAGCTCTAGAAGAAAACTGGTCTAATAAGGTAGCCCAAGTGGGCGTTTGACAGTGGTATGGATCTGGGAACCCAGGTCTGTGCTCAGCGTCGGAGAAGCAGCGAGGGAGGGTGAAATTGAAGGGGAGAAATGGGGTGCTTGATCCTTCCCCAGTTGTTTTTCCCCTACACACCATCCCGCCCCAGCTGTGGGATATGTGTACCCTGGAGACCTCCATTGGGGCAAAGCAGTCTGAGAACAGGAATATGGGAGGCGAAGGGAAAATGGAAGTAGTTTAAAATGTTCACACTTTTAAAATGTTCAGCTTGTTCTGGGTCTTTTGCCAAATCTCTAGTTTTGCCTTTGAAGCTCCTCACCTATTCAACAAAAAGGGAAAAGGAGAGTCTAAGCCCAGTGGTTCCCAAATGTCTCCTTGGAAGTTTGGGAACCACTGAGTCTTTGCAGGGGCAGGGAGAAGGCAGCGATGTGATTCCCAGGACCATTCTGTTGCTGGGCATGTGTGGGTGGGTGGGTGGGGGGTTTGGAGTTTTGCTTACTTCTGTCTGTGCCGGCCTCTAGGGGGTACCCTCAGATGCCTCTGCAAGACTCCCCAAGCCTTTGAAAAGATAAAACTAGCAATTGGAAACCACTTCCGGTTTCACAATCAAAAACTGGAAGTGGTTTCTGATTACTCTTTTTAACTTTCCTAAGGCTTAGGGAACTATACCGCGTTATCTACGGGGCTCCCCACACCAGTAGAGGTAAGTTAAACCCCTGTCATCGTCCCCGTCCCCAGCGTGATCCTGGGGATTGCGTTGGTGCCTCTCCCTCTACCCCCTAAGGGGCCAGGGACAAGTGTTTCCCAGGCTGGTAGGTCGTGACCCACCAGTTTGGGAACCACTGTCTACCCCTCTCCAAGATCAGTCACACACCCCCCCCCCCCAAATGTGGAAAACATGTTTGTGCCGCTGGGTTCAAATCTACCTTCCATCCAAGTTCACCCCGTTCTTCCTCGGGCTGCCCAGCTCCCCTTTTTCTAGGAGGCCCAACGCAAGCCTGCTGGGTGAATGCAAACAGGGAGGGTGAGGAAGGGTTAACAACGCCATGCCCGTTTTAACAGTATAATGTATAACCCCGTAATGACTTAAAGTATCGATTATTTGAAGGCCATTAGCGCTTATTGTTAAAGAAAAGTCAATACTTTTAAAGCCTTGTGAACCATTTGTCTCCCCTTAAAGGACATATCAAATTTAGTAACACGCAGTTAACCTCCCCCTCTTAGCCTTGGCTTTTGTGTGTGTGTGTGTGTGTGTGTGCGTGTGCGTGCGTGCAAGCGCGCATGCCAGATGTGTGTACGCACACAGAGATATACAAACACACCCAGGCACTTGTTCCAAATGCTGACTTGTTTTCTTCTTCGCGTTTCATTTGTCGGTTGCCCTTGAGTGCGAAAGCAAAGTCACTCCCGTTTACTCTGGCAACATTAGTGCAAGTTAACTGTCGCCATTGTATTTCCAACAGCAAAACCCATACGGAGGGTGAGAACCACTGCTCCAGGGGGTCTCCTATGCCTGGATTTTCTGTGTTGATCTAAGCCTAGGCAAAGGCTACACAGATTTTTAAAAAAATTAAATCTGCAGCAAGAGCAGCTGAATTCTGTGCAAGTCAAGTGGATTGACATCACGGCTCTCCTTTTGCTGGACTTACTCTGCAAGTTGCTTACTACTTTGAACTATTTGTTCCTACCTTGGCAGTTGTGGAGAAGGTTAAGGAGCTACTTAGAGGCGCTCAAGCCCCACCCCTGACTGCTTATATTTTCCCTCCCACACAACACCAGAACCAGGGAACATCCACTAAAATTGAGTGTCGGGACAGTTAGAACGGACAAAAGAAAATATTTCTTTTCCCAGAGTGGAATTGGTCTGTGGAACTCCTTGCCACAGGATGTGGTGAAGGTGTTTGGCTTTTATAAGGGTAATGGACAGATTTCTGGAGGAAAGTCCATCACTGGTTGCAAGCCACGATGTGTATGTGCAGCCTCCTGGTTTTAGAAGTAGGCTACCTCAGAAGGTCAAGTGCAAGGGAGAGCCAACAGGATGCAGGTCTCTTGTTGCTGTGTGTCTTGCCTGAGGCATCTGGGGGTCTCTGTGAGGTACGGGAAGGTAGACTAAATGGGCCCTTGACATGATCCAGCAGGGCTCTTCTTATGTTCTTGTGTAATTCCTTCCGCTTCAGAGATTTCAGTGGGTGCTTTTCTTTCAAACTGTGAATTATCTTCACAGTCATGAGGGCTAGAAACCTGGTTGTCCAAAAGCAGAAAAATATGAAACAAAAGCAGAGCTTCCCAGGAAGCAGAAGCCTGTCCCCCGACCACATTCTGTGCCTTGGTGGCATCACAGCATTCCCACAGCCCTGTATATGGGATGGCTCTTAACGTTTAACGCTCTTCGTCCAACTCTTGTTTCTTGCAAGGTCTGCTGCAGCTTCTGGTTCGGCTCTTTTCTCCTCCCCATCTGTGTCCTTTTAATTCCTCCAAACTCTCGCAGCCAGAAAAAGACCACAGCGTAGCCTCCTCTAGCCCTGTGGCGACAGCTCCCTCCCTCCTTCCTTCTTATCTTGCTCGAAACCCCAGCAGGCCCCAGAGCCATAGCAGATCAATGTGCCCTCAAAGGAAGAGAAAACAGGCAATGTTGTATGCTGGAGCCAAAAAAGTTCACTCAAGAGGAGAACTGAGAGTCCGCCTCCCTAAGAAGAAAGGAGGGGTGGGGTTTTTAACCAAGCATCAATATCACTCCAACCTCCCCCCGCCCCCCGTATTACACTAAAAGCAATAAGGATGTCCTTTAATTTCCATCCCATTTTGGAGTGGGGCTGCAAAGTGATGTGTGTGCTCCCATTTGTGGCCTTGAGTGGTCTCCCCTTTCTTGGAAATCCACTGATTTTCAAACATTCTACATAAACGGGGAAATATCAGCATGTCTGCCACAGAACTCCTAAACATTGCAAAGGATTCTGGGTTTGTTGTGAAGGATTCTGGGTTGCACACTATTGCACAGTGATTCTGGGTTGCACAGGGTATTGGCCAAGCCTCAGTGTTTTGTCCTGTGAAGCGAGAGAGTGCGAAGACTGGAGACTCCTTTGCAAACACATGTTGCAGGGGAAGATCAGTAGGAGCACATCATATGTCTTTCAGGGACATTTGTCTCCTGTTCTTGATCTTGTCAAGGATCCCGATGAGTTTCTGAAAAACCCCAAATAATGCCATTTGGAAACCACTGCTCTAGAGCAGCGATTTTCAACCTTTTTCATCACATGGCTCTCTGACAAGGCATTGAAATTGTCAAGGCAAACCATCAGGTTTTTGATGATTGCCAAGGCACACCGTGTTGCCAGTGGGAGGCTCAAATCCCATTGGCCCTACTAATAATTGACCTTCCCCCAAATTCCTGTGGCACGCCTCGACCACTCATGGCACACCAATGTGCCACGGCATAGTGGTTGAAAATGGCTGGAGTCCACAGGCTGTACAGGATGAGTAAATGTTCCTCTACCTTCCTGGGGGCCTGCAGTCACCCTGGGAAAAATTCCTCTGTGTGTGAATAGGCATTGTCAAATGGTAGCGATGTCAAAGGGGGATGAAATGACCTGAGGAAGGGGGGAGGTAGGGAGGCATTTGCAGGAGAGGATGCAATGTGGCAAGGATGCGAGTGCTGTGACCAGGAGGGAGGGAGGGAGAGCGAGATTGGGGACCAGTTCCAATTCTGCCCTTGGTTGTGCATGTGTCTGTGTACCGCCATTGCCCACTCAAGTCACCTCCTCCGCCCACGTTGACTGGAGGGTGAAGGGGGGGCCACTATTCCTGCCCGGCCACACAACAGTTAAACGCCACTTGATTTCCTAAATTGCTTCTTATAAAACGAATGGCACGTCTGCCAGGCTCGTCTCCCCGTGATTACAGCTAATTGCGATCGAGCGGACACCTCCCGGCCGCCGTCATGCCGCTTTAATTGTCCGTTATTCATCCGCCGGGCTGTCCGGGATGGCAGCGCACTTGGCAGCCCGGCGACCGGGGCCTCGGCTAATTGTGAGGCCTCGGGGATTAGGGCAGGTGATTACACACTTCATGGTGTAATTACATAAGCATCGCTTGGCTGCTGCCCCGGCGCTGGGCCCCGAAGGTCATGTGCTGCGTTACCTGAGATTAATTGGCGCTGCCACTGAAGTGCGAGGCGCTGGCGGAGCGGTTATACGATTAGCATTAACATTTCAACAGCGACGGATCGATCAGTGGCTCTCCTCCAGACACCGGGAGCCGTGCAATTAGTTTAGAGGAGAGCGACTGGGGGGGGGGAGGGATGGAGGGAAGTGAGGAGGGAGAAGGGGCTGGGGGAGAACAAGTGGGGTGAGACAGACGGTCAGTGGGGGAGAGGGACAGATGGGAGGAGAACAAGGGGGTGGAGAGCGAGGTCTTTGGAGGGGAAAACTGCAATCCACTCAATTATTTTTCCCCCCTCTCTCTGCGCTTGTAGCATTTGTATCATCTCATTAGGAGGAAAATTCTGTCCCTGCAGTTCTCTCGCGCTCTGCTTCCGAGTGTGCGCGCGTTTGTTGGCTGGATGTATTTCTTTAAATGGTCTTGGGGGAACAGGGCTGCTCACTCACCCAGCGTTCCCCAGGAAGCTGTCGTTCGCTGTAAAGGGCTCAGTATGCCGGTTCTAAATTGTAAGCTTCTTGGGGCAGGGAGCTGTCTTCCTACACCCTGCACGCAAATGGGGCTGCGTAAATAACAGTGATGAATCCACACAACTGAGGCAGGCGACGAGTGTGACTCACGACTGTGAAGATAATTCTCGGGAGGAAGCATCCAGTCGTCGCAACGCATTGTGCGCTTGGTCTCAAAAACATGAAGGGGAGCCTGCCATTTAATGGGAGCTGCCATTTGAGAAAGGGCAGAGAGCTCTGCAAGGAGTGCGAGGAAGCTGCCAGCATGCAGCATATTTCTGTTCTCAGGGGGCGAGCTGCACCCTCACCCCCCACGGCTCATTACCCACAACTAATGCAGGCTCCCTTTGAGCCCATTAGCAGCTCCTTGGGGGACGCCAAAGAGAACTTTGGACGGGAAAGGGGCTAAAGAGAGTGTTTGACCGGCAATTAAATCTGAAAATACCGACTGTAAGAATCGAGGAGTATATCTGACCATGGGTGCAAGCCCTGTGGGAGTGGAGCGGTGGATAATTCCTGATGGGTTAGGCTGGCAGAGCCCCAGAGAATGGGCCTGAAGCCACATGGTGAAGCCGAGCAGGGCTGACAACTGCATGCAGCTTCCTTGAGCTCTTTCAGAGGACAAGCAGTCCCATTTGATTCTGCCTGGGAGTGGTGGAGCATTTGCTTGGCATGCTGGGGGCCCCAGGCTGGGTAAGACCCTCGCCTGAAGGGCTCCTGCCAACCTGCGTGGGCAGCCCGAAGCGAGAGGGAGCCGGGGTCTGACTTGGTGAAGTGCAGCGGGCCAAGGACAGGCACTATGGCCAGGGAGAGTTGAGAGAGAGCCTGGTGGGACGTTGAACCTCCTGTCTGTTTCTTTTTCCTTCTAGAGAAATCTCCCACCCGCCACCCCTTCTTTCGCCTCAGAACGCTCCTCACATTGCGCTGGGCCCTCATTTGAGACCCCCCTTCTTAGGGGTGCCTTCAGCTTTGTGCCAGACACCAGGTAAGAGCATTTGGCTGTGCTAACGTCAGCCCCGTGTGGCGAAATTTGTGGTGCTTGCTAAGGAAGGCAGGGCCTGGTTATAGGGTGCAGGCAGACACCTTTTCCAGGTGGGAGATCCCCGTTTCCCTGGAGCATGTTCAGGAACGCTTCTCAGGGGGAGTTTGTATCCCATTGTGTGTGTGGGGGGGTATATTTTGCCCTGTCCCCACCCCAGCTAATTAAGCTTACTTCTGGGACGATGGCTGCGCGCCTATTTTTATATTCGGTTACAAATTCTGGTTGTTGCTCAGACGCATTTGCAGCACGCATGGAACCAGTGGGCCCCTTGCGAGGCCACCCACCTTGTTCAGACCCTCAGGTGTAACTCTGGCTTCTTTCTGCTCCCATCCACAGGGTATGGGTTTCTCCAGCCAGCCCAAGCCGAAATGTTTGCACGGCAGCAGGAGATGCTGAGGAAACAGAACCTGGCCAGGTGAGAGTCTCCACTCGTGGCAGACCCCTGCAAAAAGGGGGCACACACACCCCAGTGCCTCTGGAGTTGCCCATGGATGGGCCCTCGTCTTGCCTCTGAGCTCCATCCATTAAGGGGAGGATATTAGCTGGTATGGCTCATTGAGCCACAGAGACGGAGGCTGTGCCAGGCTCATTATTGTTCCGTTCCAGTGGCTCTCTCTGGGCAGCGTCTTCCTTAATGGGGGAGACAGGAGACTGGGAAAGCTGCCTGGGAGGGGGGAGTTTGGAAGGGATGAACCCATTTGCCTGGCACTGCGGTCCGTGCTAGGCCGGCCTCCAGCTGGGTCCCTTCTCCAGGGAGACAGACAGACAGACAGCCTGGTGACTTATACTTCTGCTGGTGCTAGTGCTTAAAATTTGCATAGCGCTTTGGAAGTGTTGCAGGAATTTGGACTTGGTTTTTAATTTGAGCTGGTGCTTGCAGCAGCCCTGAGAGGAAGGTCATTTTGAATCCTGTTTTGCAGATGGGAAACAGAAGCTATGAAAGATATGCCCAAGCCCACATAGGTGTATCTATGGTAGGGGTTGGATTTGCGCTCAGGGCTGTTGGTTCCTTCCAAACCCGTTTGCTCTCTCTCTCTCGCCTGCTTAGACTTGAGATGTCGGCTGAGATCATCCGTCAGAAGGAGCTGGAGAACCTCCACCGGCAAAGGTTGCTGGCTGGCGACCCGATGAGCTTGCACCCGAGCTTGCCTCCCGACCACCCGGCCTTGCGCAACGTCCACGACATCCCCGAGGGACACCCGCTTCGGGACGAGCTCTCACGTAGGAACGCCATGTTGGTGCTCCGACACAACAACACCCCGCTCTTGTCACTAAACCACCATGGGGTCCCCAGTGCCTCCACCACCCCACCCAAGGAGCAGGGCAGCAGGCGGGGGAACCGGAAATCGGTGCACCAGCGGGCCGAGGCGCTGGGCCAGAGCGAATCCAAAGAGCCCGTCGAGAGCCGCCCGCCCGACGGCAACGACGAGGAGATGAAAGACTCTGAGAGTGACGCGGAAGTGAGTGACGAGAAGCCAGAGGGCGTGAAGGCAGAGGGCAGCAGCTCGGCCAACGACCCCAAAGAGTGCAAAGAGACAGTGAAGGCCTGTGAAAGCGCCAAGGCGCTGAGCGAACTGTCGGCCAGCCAGAGTGCGCCCAGCAGCTCCTCCAGCACGGAGTCGCCCAGCCACCTCCTGGGCTCGGTCATCAGCAAAACCGAGGCGAAATACCTTCCGCCAGCCTCCCTCCCGCCTCCTCAGCCTCTGCCGTTTGGGTTCCCCTACACTATGAGTCCCTACTTCCATGCAGGTATGTGAAAGGGGCTCTGGAGTGGGGCCCTTCCTCACTGCCAGGTTGGGTCAAAGTGAGGGGAGCAGCTGAGCAGGAGAGTTTGCCACGCCTGGGCCCCTCCAAGTGCAAATCAGGTGCCGCACCACTATAGCACCTGGTCTGTGCTTCAAGCCGACATCCTCTTCCTTCCCCAGCGTAACATACAGAGGAACCACATCCACAGCACAGTGTCTTGGCACCCTCCCCTTTCCTGCCCCACAACGAGAACTGGGTCAGGATGGGGAGCAGCTTAAAGTACAGCATTTTGCTTTCTTCCCCGGCATAGGGGAGGGGGTGCTGCCCTCTCATTGCATCTAACTCTGGTTGGCGTTCGGCGGGGGTGTGTGTGCGTGCAAGATGTGCATTCACTCATTGTCTCATTGGCCTGTAGAGGGTTATGCTAAATCGACGTTGGCTCCGCCTCCTTTGGAAAAGCTTCTGCTGAGACAGACATTGATAAATGGTAGGAGAAGACCGGCAAAGATGATTAAGGGCTTTTCCAAGCTTGACCTCGGAGAGGAAAGGCTAAAGGCATTACATATGTATAGGTCCTCTGAAAGATGGGAGCGGGTGAGCGGTCAGCTGCTGAATGGGCGTACTGCTGTGTGGAAAAGGGTGCATGTCCCAAGTGGGTACCAGAGATTTAACCCCCCCACACACACACACACACATACATTCTTTCTCCCTGCTTCCCTTTTGCGGCTAGGTGAAGGAGACCTCCTACTGCCTTTGGCACTGGACCTACAAGGAGCCAGGATTTTTGGCTCTGGATTTTTGGCCTCAAGTAGGGGGCTGATAGCCTAAAACAAGCACTCTCTCCTAAACAAACCTAGCATAAACGAGCCTAAATACCTAGCCTAAAACAGCCTAAAGCCTAAAACAGCCTAAAACAAGCACACAAGCACTCTCTCTTTTTGTCCCAAAAATTTGGACCACGGCTTTCTCTGAAGGCCTTTCACCCGACACACACGGGCTGCTTCTCTGTGGCTTATTTTCATGGTTTCATGATGACAGATCAGGAGCCGCAGACCACACAGGCGGGTCCCTCGCAGGTTCGTTCTTCAGAGCCAGTTGTCGCCCTCCCTTCTGGCCAAGTGGCAATGGGGTGGGAAGAATTGGGACAGGTGGCCCAAATGTTTCCACTGGGGCAAGGCTCTTCCCTCTCCACCCCAATGTGGTATATTAGCTGTGTTAGCCTGGAGTTGGAACTAAGTCCCAGAGAGCGCGTCACGGGTTTCCACATGTTACAAAGTGCTCATGTTGCCTTGTAAGAACGTGGGTGTAAGAACTGCAGTTTTTCACCTGTACTGGGATTTGCAGTGCTGAGACTTTAGCCTTGCCTTGCTGGTTAGCAACGATGTTGAGCGGGGAAAAGACAGAAGACATGTGAGCTGGAGGGGCGGTGCACTTTGGGGAGACAAGACAGAGAATAAACATGTCATGTGGGTGGCGAACCTCCCTCTTCTCCTCCTGAATAGGAGCGAGTCAGGTCAAGGCAAACCCAGAGGAAAGGAGCAATTTTTTTCCTGACAGACAGATGGTCGGGTGTGATGAATATCCCCAGCCACCTCAACAGATGAAGCTTCTTGGCAAGAGCTTCTCCTTGCTGGCTGTTTAAAAGGGAAATGCGCGGTTTGAGGAGCGTGCAAAGTGCGACATGGCTCCCAGATGCTTGTGGTGCTTACTTCCCCAGGCCTTTGAGAGCGTCGGCACGACCTTTCTTGGGAACAACACGGCCACCGGTTTGTCTTGTGTCTCCTTTCCCCTGCTCTGGTTCTGGGCGTGGAGGTCTTTGATGGTTTGAGTTATCAGCCCTCCTTAATTACAGCTGGGTGGTCAACTTTGAACTCGTGCTTGCGATTTCGGCCATGGTATTTGGAGCCATTCTGGGTGGGCGCTGGTTTGGAGGCAGGAAAACCACTGCTGTTAGAGCCTGCTGCTGTGTTTTCCTTTTTCTTTTTTATCAGCAAAATACCTTGTCCTTGGAACGGTTTTTGGCTTTCAGGGTTGGCTTCACACATGCTTGAATTTTCCGCACGAGGACTGGCACCTGAGGGCTCGGTTTTACATTGTGATCCATACAAAGTTTGGACTTGCAAGTTCAAAGTCCCACTGGAAACGTCCCTTGTGGGCTAACAGCAGCCTATGGTGTGTGTGTGTGTGTGTGTGTGTGTGTGTGAGAGAGAGAGAGAGAGAGAGAGAGGTTTTCATTGGGACTGTGTGTAGTGGGGATTGGCTAAACTTCTGCTCCCTGCACACAGTGGTGCTGATCCTCCCCTCTACCTCTGCCTCCTTGCAGCTGCTTTTTAACATTAAACAAACTCATAGGGCCAAAGGATGCATTGATTGTGACATTTGACCCTCGATGCTTGCACCGAATTTGTGGACAAGCGTCATCATTGAGGTGACAGGAGGGGGTTTTAAAGCGCCTAGAGGCTGCTTTTGTCAGCATGGCCCAGGTACACCTGTAAATCACTGCTAGTTTTCAAGTGATAAACCCACCTGTGTGAACCAGGCAGAGAATCAGGTGTGTCGTGAGAATGGATGATGGGCGGATCCCAAAGGATCTCCTCTATGGAGAACTCGTGCAAGGAAAGCGCCCTACAGGTAGACCACAGCTGTGATACAAGGACATCTGCAAGAGGGATCTGAAGGCCTTAGGAGTGGACCTCAACAAGTGGGAAACCCTGGCCTCTGAGCGGCCCGCTTGAAGGCAGGCTGTGCAGCATGGCCTTTCCCAGTTTGAAGAGACACTTGGCCAACAGACTGAGGCAAAGAAGGAAGGCCCATAGCCAGGGAGACAGACCAGGGACAGACTGCACTTGCTCCCAGTGTGGAAGGGATTGTCACTCCCGAATCGGCCTTTTCAGCCACACTAGACGCTGTTCCAGAACCACCTTTCAGAGCGCGATACCATAGTCTTTCGAGACTGAAGGTTGCCAATACAATATACAATGAACCAGGCAGAGTCTCTTCTGCATTCTCCAGGTAGGGCTGGGAAAGGCCCCTGTCGTGAAACCCTGGAGTGCTGCTGCCAGTCAGTGCAGACTGCGCCGACCTGGGCAGGTAAATGGCCTGATTCAGGCGGCAGCTGCAAGCGTTCAATAAATCACGTTCTCCCAGTGAACCAGGCCTGTGTGCCGCTGTGCCCCCTGCCCTTGGCGATTCAGAGACAGATAAAGTAGGAAGGCCCAGAGAACAACTGCCTGGAAGATGGAGGGTGGAAAGGGGAAAGGGGGAGATATAATATGTGCAAACGATCCAGGAGAGAGGCTGGCTGCCTTCCAGGGAGGAAGGGGGGGGCTGGCTGCTCCGGCACTTTGGAGGCAGAGAGCCGTTTTCCATCCCCAGTGACAGAAAATTATCGACGCGGCAGCCCATTGCCGGGTCGATTCCCCCGAGCTGCCTTATGAAAACCCGGCCGCTGCCAAATGACCTCATCTTG
Source organism: Tiliqua scincoides (assembly GCF_035046505.1). Classification (NCBI taxonomy): domain Eukaryota; kingdom Metazoa; phylum Chordata; class Lepidosauria; order Squamata; family Scincidae; genus Tiliqua; species Tiliqua scincoides. The sequence goes on from NC_089829.1 coordinate 5,718,681, forward strand.
TCAGGGTTTCGGCCACGTTCCTCTCCTCCCCCCCCGCCGCCACCCCCGTCCTCTGGAAAAGGTGAAGGATGGAACCAGCGAGAGGCTAAAATCTTCATATCGATCCACAGTCTGGAGAGCAATTAACGCCAGCCTTCCAGGGCCGCTCCCTGACCCCCTCCCTGCCCTCTGCAGGGCAGAGACCGAGTGAGAGAGAACTAAGAAGATGGATTATTCCTCCCCCCACCTGGGTCAGCTCCAAGGCCCTACAAAAGGGGCGTCAGTGGCCCAACTGCTGGGCTTTCCCCTCCCCCCCCAAGACAGCCAGCAAGAGCACTTTGGAATCTTGTTAGCAGAGTGAGATGGGAGGGTGGGAAGGACAGCCTGATGGATGGCGACTGGTCCAGCGCAATTCCGTGACTGAGTGGGGGATTTGAACGTGGGCCTTCTACACCATCCTTAAGCTTTTATGGATTTTATATCCATGGATATGTCATGACTTCCCCTCACCCATCCAATGGTTGGCAACCTTCAGTCTGGAAAGACTATGGTATAAGCCTACAGCACCCGGTATTCCCAGGCGGTCTCCCATCCAAGTACTAACCAGGCCTGACCCTGCTTAGCTTCCGAGATCATGGTATAAGCCTACAGCACCCGGTATTCCCAGGCGGTCTCCCATCCAAGTACTAACCAGGCCTGACCCTGCTTAGCTTCCGAGATCATGGTATAAGCCTACAGCACCCGGTATTCCCAGGCGGTCTCCCATCCAAGTACTAACCAGGCCTGACCCTGCTTAGCTTCCAAGATCAGATGAGATCAGGTATGTGGGATCTAGGTTTCTTCGACCAGCAGGGTGTGTGCGTTCATACACATAGCTCTGGCTGAGTTATTCTGCAGTGGTCCTGCCCAGGCCATAGATTCCTGCACAAACAAGTCCTCTCCTCTTCTAGAGTTTGAACACCAGAAGCTGTCTCCTACAGAGTCATACCTTGGTCCCTCTTAATCAGTACTTCCAACATTGACTGGCAGCATCTCTCCAGAGTTTCAGGGTCTCAAATCTTTGCCCAGTCCTACCTGGAGATGCTGCCCAGGACTGAACCTGGGATCTCCTGCATGCAGAGGACTACCCCTGTATGCAGGGGCTCTACCACTGAGCTACAGCAGGTTTTAGGGCTGGGAGGGCCCAATCCTTTCCAACTTTCCAGCACTGATGCAACTACCATGCAGCCCCAAGATAAGGGAACAAACATGCCCTTACCTTGAGGAGGCCCCCACGACTGTCCCTACACCAGAGGATGAAACACACCCCATTGGCATGGCTGCATCCGTTCTGGAAAGTTGGATAGGATTGAGCCCAAAGTGTGGTGTATCTCACCCCCCGTCCCCCAGTTCTAAGTGAGCACGGAGAAATGTATATCTCTGCTCTCATGCTTCAGGAAACGACAATTTACTGTCTTGGCTCTGCAGAATTGGAACAACTATTTCAACATCCCCCAGTCAAGAAGCAGAATCAGGCCAGCCACCTCCCTGACTTGAATAATGGATTCAAAGCCTGGATTTTGGCCATTCTGACAGCATGATTCAGAACAATGCTTAGCGCTGAATTTGGGCTTTCAGCTTCCAAGTTCATCAGCAGGGAGTCAACCCCTTAAACATTTGGGTTGTGGTTCGGTTGAGGTTCACTACTACTTTAGACTCTCTGGTTTAGATACTTGGCATCTGAACATGCTTCAGTAATCTGCCTGATCCAGGCATTTCGGATCAGCCTAGACCCATTTTGTGCATAAGAAATTGGTCTGTTGCTTGCAGTGCATCTCTACGTAGATGAATTCCATGCTAAATACTGATTACTTCAGAAAGGAAAAAATACTTTAAAATTGTTCACATTGAATTTTTTAAAAAGTTATTGCAAACAAAGCATATATACAGTGGGAAAATTAAATCTGAACCAGTTGCAGGCTGAGTGCTTGTTCATTGACTCAGTTAGTTTCATCCAGTTACTGCTTGTTAGGCTTAGGGGGCTGGATCTGCTTCAAGAAAGAATAATGTTGGGGTTCAGTCCTGGCTCACTAAAAAAAAACAACAAACTTTTGTGTCCAACTCCTCATTTGTAGTGTCGAATTTGGCTATTTTGGCAGAGGGTGTCTGGTTTTCTGGCTATCAAATTGGAAGTGCTTGGAGAATTAGGTGCTGTGGGCCCCAGAAATATGTGTGATTTTCATTCACATGTGAACTGTTGTGGAGTTACACCAGTGGTTCCCAAACTTCTTCAACTGGCGACTTCCTTGACGTACTGGACCATTGGGCATGGCTCTCCATTAGGGCTACAATCCTATACATTGTATAAGGCGATGCGTTTTTTTTAACCAGGATTCTGTAGCTCTTCTGACTGGTTTCCATGGCTCCTTAGAGAGCCCACAGTTTGGGAACCATTGGGTTACACAATTGGTGCATGGTAGACTTGATTTGTCCACAGAAAGAGCAGAATCATTTGCCAGGGGACCTGGGCGTTCTGGGTGCAGGTGCCACCCAGGCTGTTGGTTGCAGGAATCGACATTGCTTGCAGGTTGATTCCAATCCCTTGGGCATTAAGGGACCACTGAGGAACGTGGCCCATGTTCCATCCTCCTCCTGATGCATTCAGCACAACTCTTTCTTCTTAGCTAGAATCTGGATGCCGTCCCTTACAGCTCTCCTGGGAGGGAAGGGCTCGGTCAGCTGAGTCAGGCGTGGGTCGTTCACTCCCTGCACGCTGACCTGGTCTGTCCTCACAGAGGGTCTGCTGGGACTGTTGACTTTGGCAAAATGGGGTGCCTTCAGCCCTCCTCTCAATGCTGCAGAAACAGCCGGCTGAAGCACTTCCTTTCCATTCCACCATTCTCCAGCTCAGACCCCTTTACGCCCGCAAAGATGTCCAGCCTTCTCTCCCTGCTCAGTGGCTGAGAAAGGAGCGGAGGACGACCAGCCTCTTGAGGGAAATAGTTTGGCTGGAGCTGTATTTGTGTGGCCGTGTGGAAAATACTTTCAGATTCTTAACAGGCAAGCTCAGGAACAAAGAAGTGTGTGGCAGTTTCTGTCTTTTAATTCCTTCTCCATGATAAGTGAATGAGGGAGAATTGGAACCTCCTGCCCCCAGTCTTCTGGTGACAGATCTCTCATCCCCACCAGAATCTTGCCGCTAGATTTGGGCACCTTCCCACGCCTGAAGGGGGGGGGGGAGAGAGAGAGACAGGAGTGGTTGCAGAGGCTGCCCTGGCCCCAGCGGTTGGTCGTGAGGTCAAACTATGTGTCTGAGATTGCTGGGAAACAGTGAAATGTTACAGTGCTGGAGTTCTGTAGCCAAAACATGTCACCAGCTTGCTTGCTCTGGCTTGGCCCAGTTGTCGAATGTGACGCAAGGCTGTCTCTTTCTCTCCCTGGTGGGGCTGCTTTTAATTTTAGACTACGAACTCATTAGAAAATGGACAAGCTGCCACCATAGGGTGCCTGGAGGAGGGAACAGCAAAAGCAGCCAGGGTGGGCAAGAGTAGAATTGGGCCATGCCTGCCATATGTGACAGCAAAGTACATTGGGGAAGTGTGGAAAGAGGGGTCTGAGCGCAGCAGCTTCTGACTCTAAGGCGTAGGGAGACACAGAGTCTTGACTGGCTTTGAAACGTTTTGCTGTTGTTGGGGAGAATCCAGTACTCCAGAGGCAAGCCACGGAGGGTGACTTGAAAATTGCAGTCCTCAGATCAGTTTTGGGAAAGGTGGGGCTTTAATGGGTGAATTATACAGGGCAGTTTTAAGGGGAAGAGGCCTCAAGTGAGGCCCTTGACCCCAGCATGGCTGTAAGATACCCCCACGGTGCAGACAGCCTAGCAGGCCCAACCCTTCAGAGGCTTTCTCCACTCTCTGCTGCATTGTCCCCAAATCCGTCCTGCTGTCCAGAACTGTTGCTGCTCCGTGAGAACTCAAAGTAAAAAATGAACATCTCCTTGGGACCCCCACATGGCCTGCAGGTGACTCAGTACAGCTCTGCTCTGTTTGCCTCCCTCCCATGAGCCTCTTCTAGGTATGGGCAACTCAGCTGTATCTCCGCTGTAGATTGCTTCCAGTGCAGAGATGCAACATGTGCGACCTGCCCTCAGAGGAGGCTGCCTGTCGGATCTCTGCGTGCGCTGCTGTTGGGAACCTGGTTGGCAACCTTCAGTCTCGAAAGACTATGGTATAAGCCTACAGCACCCGGTATTCCCAGGCGGTCTCCCATCCAAGTACTAACCAGGCCTGACCCTGCTTAGCTTCCGAGGTCAGACGAGATTGGGCATGTGCAGGGTAAATCAAAACAGCAGCTTGTGTAGAGACGAGAAGAGCTGGGCTCTTCTGAGAGCAGGTGATTCTTCCTTTCTCCTGCTCCAGAAGGGAGACCTTTTGGGGTATATGCACAGAGCACCCCTCCTGTTTAAATTTCAGTTTAAAAATTATCTGCCTCACATGCCAGAAATGGGAGAAAAGCCACTCCCTTGTGACTTGGCAGGTGAGGGGATCCGGATGGCGCTGATTTCCCATGTTGGGAATGTGCTTTCCGCATTCAGGGTCACTCATGCCATGGCAGTGCCAGCTATTTCATGTAGCTTCTGGGAGAGGGGGGGGCACCATGGGGCACTAGACTGCTTCAGGAACAGAGTTTTGGTGTCTTCTTGCTCATGATCAGTACCAGAGTTGCTTTAGTTTGCCTCCCCACTGCCTGGCTGTTTGCGGTGGCCCCAGGCTTGCGCACAGCCATGGAGCCAAGAGCATGTGAGACCCTCACTCTGGGGCACATGTCCTGACAGTTCTGCTGAAGATGGAAGCAGGGGAGCTTGTTGCGGAATAGAAGTTGGCTGGGAAGTCTCTGGAAATCAGCAGGACCCATCTGACCGCCGCCCTGCTCAGTGGATCCGGAGATCATGCGGTGCGGTGTCAAAAAGCCCTAGTGCGGTGCCAAAAAGCTGTGCTGGCCAACCAAGCAGAGGTGGCTCCGTTCCCAACTGCTCTGCCGAGCTGCTATCCTTGGCCTACCCCTGGAAGAAGGAAGTTCATAATTTGAAGGCAGTTGGCTGTTGCTGCCAGATCCCCTCGGAGACGCTCACTCCGGCTGCAGATGGAAGCGTCTCGCCGGAGCGTCGGCTGTGCCTGGAATAATTGAGTTCAATTCCGCTTCCTCTATTTACCAAGTCGCAGTTGCTCTTCCAAGCGGGGGCTGTGGGGAGACAAAGGCTCCCCCAGCATTGACAGCATGAGCATCAGGTTTTGGTTATTGGTGCCTGAATCAAATGCAAGGTTCCTGGGTCTGTCAGTCCATCTTACCATGTGCTAGACAGGCAGAATGCTATATTGGGTCAGTACAGGAGCCTGCAAATGTCTGGTGCTTCATAGGGTTCGAGCTGCACAGTATTCTGTGAACTCCTACAAACCACCTAAGGTGGCTACAGGGTAGATGTTGCCTTTATATCTCATGTCTCCAGGCTCAAATATTCCATCTTAAGTTGCACACCTTATCATTAAAGGCGTCTCCAGTGGCCATTCAGTGAATTCTTCCACATACACAAAATAAGGACCGCTGGGTCCAAATCATTCAGAACCCGAGACCCCCAGTTCTGTCCACGCCTTGCCACAGCCTCCATCTGAAGCAAGCTCCCCTCCCCTGACAGTTGTCAGAACTTACTTGCAGCCACCATCTGTCTCTTGCCCACTACAGACATCCCAGGCCGGCCCCTGCAAACTCCATTCCCACCGAGGTAGAAGATATGTCGCACGGAACTAAGGAAAGGAAAACAAAAGTTTGCACCAGATGTCTGGTGCAGTTGAAAGCTACATGCAGGAGGGGCTTTTTTGTGCTCACACCCAGGCTGTGGAACTCCCTGCCACAAGAGGCTACCTCAGTTTCTTTGTTGCCAGCGTTCTGTCAGTGCTGAAAAACCTCAGCAGGCCTTGTAGTTGAGTTGTGTTGCTTTCACATGGTGTCTCTTTGTGATGAATTTGGCCACTTGCCTGTACTTGTTCTTTTTCACTTGGTGTTTGATTGTTGGAGGATAAAAGTAGGGTATGCTTTTTCTTAACATGCTAGAACTCGCCTCTCCTCTCAACTGTGGGACGTCAAGAGTTGAGGTCCCCCTTCACGGTGTTATTTCCTTGGCTAGCAGTTTGGAAGCAAGCTGCGGTTGGTGGTTAAATTAAAATCCCTCCCTTGCTCCCATGTTCATCCTCGACTCCAGGAGTGAGCTGACCCGTTAAAAATGTGTGCTTGGGTCCATCTGTATTTTATGTACTCTCCAGCTCCGTTGCTAACCTTAAAAAGCAGTTGGGTAACTGGTTTTGAGCAGGAGGGACACGACCTGGCGTTTTGCTTGCGTTCCATTCATCAGATGAATGCAAAAGTGCACAGCCAGGCAGGGTCTTCCGTGTCGTTAGTTCTTGCATCTGTCTTGAAGAGCAGAATGATTAGGAACTCCAGAGGGGGAGAAAATCCCCAAGGCACACCCGGCTCATTGCTATTCAGCATGCTGGCTGCTTGTTTGGGGGGCACTTTTTGGTTTCCTGGTCCTTTAGGGGTTCCCCCCCCCAGCTACAGCTGAAGAACATTAAACACATGGAAGACATTAGTTGGAGAGCTGCCTTTCTGCCCTCCCCCAGCCCCCCACCAACTGTCATTCTCTCCCCTCCCCCCCCCACCCCCAGGGCTAGCAGCCTTCAGGAGGCCACGGCCTGCAAATTGACCCTGCCTGGTGTTTTAATTGACAGTTCATTAAAGATGAATGTGTGGCTGGAGGAAAACACGGCCCTGTCCGTGTGGGAGTCTGATGATTTATGTTTCCTCTCCTCTCTCCTTCCCCCCCTCTCTGTTCCTTCCAGGCACCATGGGAGGTCTGTTTCTGGACGGGGAGGAGAGTCCAGCGCTGGAAGACATCAGCAAGTGGACAGTAGAGGATGTCTGCAGTTTTGTGGGCAGTTTATCCGGCTGTGCTGAGTACATGCAGGTAAACTCAGGACGGGGAGGCAAAACTCTAGTACCCCCCCTACTTCCCCCAGGTCAGCAAGGCCCAGGGTGACTTTATAAAAGGGCAGGTGCCGGGACATGTGGAGGGCCATGGCCAGAGCTGATGGTGACCCAGGGCTAAGAGAACTGAAATTCTGCATGCAGGCAACCCGACTTGTGCAGCGCAAATAAATTATGCAGCTTCAGCCTTGTGCGTTCTGCAAGTCGCACTGCTTTGCGTAATTTATCTGGCTTCTCCTGCACATGGGGCGTGGGAAGTTTCACGTCCCGGAGTCTGGAAACCTTAGTCTGTAAATCCTCTGGCTTCTGAGATTTTGCTGTGGGTGTCCTCCTTGTTGCGCAGCTACATGGACCAGATGCATGCTCTCTCCTTAAAATTAAGAAACAAACAAGCCGAGCAGAACATGAAAGCTGTTGGTGTCCTTTTGCAGTCAATGGTAATGGCCAGAGCTACACTGCACTGTGTCTGACCCTGTACGGAATTGTGGAATTGCCCAGAGACCTGGCACTCTCCTCTGTTCCAAGTCGCCTGTTCCCCAAACCTTGTCCCTAGACCATAACCTCCTGCCACATCAGAATTCCGGGCATGTGGCAGCAGGCAGGAGTTACTGACCAATAAAGGAATTGCAGCTCTGCATGAGCTCAGAGGAACGCTATGTCATTACCTCTCCGCTTATGCCATCTTGGAGCCCTTGCACTGAAAAAACCGGTTCCAGTGCCTTGGGCTCCAAGTGTGGCAGAATAAGGCATACAGTTGGCTTGCAGAATTTCCTGCTCGACGGAGCTTTCCTCTCATTTTAATTTCTTGTGATCGGAAAATCACTTTGCCTTCTTGATAAGCCGAATGTGTTTGTTCTGGATTCTCACAGAAATCTGCTGCGGTTTATTCATAGGGGAGTGTCAAGCACATACACAAAAAGATTTTCTTGTTTATATTAGAAAGAAGGAACAAAGCTGAAGGAGGGGGGAGAACAGGTGGGCAAAAACCTGGCATTTAAGTGTGTTTCAAGATGCATTTAATGTACTGCCCGCTTAGATACAGGGGGATGCTCAAAGTCCAGGCATGTAGGTAGCATAAACACTTTAATAGGTCCTGTAAATCAGTGCCAGAGGTCTGAGATTCAGACCCTAAAGCAGGACAGTGTTTCTGGAGTAATGGATCACCAAGCAGTCAGTGCCAGGCAGGGAGTCTGAAGGGGCTCTGTGTGAAGCTGCTGGAGACAAAACCCGGCTCTGTTCGTTTGGGTCCACAGTTAGTCAAGGCCTCTGATAAATGCCTTATTCAGAGAGGGAGAGAGAATACCCCCTGCAAGAGCCAGGTTACTGAGACATCTGGGCAGGGAGACCCAGAACACTCTGGGGAGGGTTATGTGCCCCTTTGGGTCAAAGGGGGACCCAGAGGGCAAGGCAAGGGAAGTAGGAAATGGAGCATGTTTTAAGGAGACACATATTCTTATTATTCCTGGCCCAAATGAAGACTTGGGATCAAATGTTCTTTTATTACTTTTAGGTCCAAAACTTTTCATCAGCTTTGATCAATTAAAACAACCCGCTTAATCAGCTAAAAGGGCACCCCTGAATAATTTGGCAACACATTTTTGAAACCATGATTATTTCTGACAAGGAGGACTCGTCCCAAAGAAACTCTTCTTCATGAAGCCATTGGTGCCACCCCCAGGTCCCCAAATGTCTACTGCAGCTAAGCCTAAGTGCATGTTGGCCTGCAGCCACTGCATGTTGTGTTCCTCTGTCTCTGGTTACATAGGAAGTTGCTTGATTCGGACGCAGACTTTTGCCCCTCTAGCCCAGATACTGACTGGCAGCAGCTCTGCAGGGTTTCAGAGAGAGGGGGCTTTCCCAGTTGTACTTGGAGCGGCAGCTGGGGATCGAACCTGAGACCTTCTGCATGCAAAGCTAGCGCTCTAGGTGGCTCCTCCCCTTAAAGTACTATTATCCCCATAGAGCAGATGGCAAAACTGAGGTATGTTGCCTAAGCCACTTAGAAGAAAGGGAGGAAAGTGTTGATATAATGAATCAGAATTTCTCTAGTTCACCTTGCCATGAACCCACTGTTATATGTTGATGGCGATTGTAAGTCCTTTGGGGCAGGGCCTGACCCCAAAATAATGAATCAGACTATCACACCTACAGATGACAGGTATCTGAGGGGATGCCTTCCTCCTGCACTCTCAGTTTAAGAGCAACCTGAAGCCAAGCCTCTTTGTGTGGGTGGTGTCCTGCTGTTGTGGGCCAGGTCCTGGCTTCAGCAGGCAAAGTGCTGGACAAGCTGAGTCAGGCAGCCCAGCCACAGAACACAAGCGCGACTGCAGAGCCTCTTCTGACCACTCAGATTGGAAGAGACTGGCAGAGCTGCCCTCTGGAGCACTTTGCGGATAGCCCAGTCCAGAACAGCCGACCGCCCTTGTGAGCGAGGTCCTGGAGTGTGCCAGCCAGGGGAGGAGGCAGAGGGGGGAAGGAAGAAGCCGGTCTGGCACAGAGCAAGTCAGGGGGATAAGATTGTTTTGTCCACAGCAGCTCCGCACTGAACAGGTTTTCTACTATCCGAGGGAGCCAGACTGCTGGGGAGACCCAGGGCTGCAGAGCTGTCTGCCTGCATTCTTTCCTCCAAAAACCACAGCTGCCGGGGAGGTCTGGCACTGAGCTGACCTCCGCTCCTGCCAGCAACAAAACCTGCTTTGGGAACGGAGCTGCTTCTCTCCCCTTGGCACACTCGGCCCCAGGGACCGTCCATCTGCAGCTCAGTGGCACAGTGCAGCCTACACAGTCTGGCAGGGGCTGCAGGGAGGCTGAGAGCAGAGCAGAGCGTGGGAGGCATCTGGCTCTGGGCCAGGGAGGAAGGAGCAGAACTTGGCCCGTTAAGGGCTGCTGGGTCGCAACGGAGGAATAGGGGCCGCACTCCCAAGCAGCCTGGCTGGAAGACTCCAGCTATAAAAAGAGGATAAAGGGAAGAGAGAAGGAGGGAGGGAGGGAGGGATGTGGCAGCTCTGCCTTTGCCTGCTCTTAATAGCCAACCAAGGCCTGGTCCATACAGGTGGAAACAACTTCCTGCAAGTAGAAAACTAGCACAGGAGGAAGGCTTGTTCTCTGGAGGCAGGGAGGCAGTGGAATTTTGTTGTGTTTACACAGTAGTATTTTCCCCTCATGGGCAGGATGCACGTATCACCTCCATCTCATGCATGATTAGAGTCAGACTAGGAGGTAGAGACCAATGTGTGTGCACATCAGTACACACAGGCGTTGTACGTTGTGTTACTGGGCTGGCCTAGGAAAGGCAGATCCTTACACTTCTGCCCCCAGTCCTCCTAATGACTGGGATGAAGTGGATTGTCACTGGGAACGGGACTTTCTCGATTGTGTTGCCTCAGCTGGTGCCGTTCCCTCCCCAAAAAACTGTGTGTCGCACCTTCTCTATTTCTTCTGGGTGTCGGGTGAAAGTCCGTGTTTCAGATGACCCTGCCTGGGAGACCAGTAAGGGGATGAAGCAGTTTCAGTTGCCTAAGGAAAGCCCCCGAGTGTGCCTTAGGAAAGTGCACTTGGGAACGTTTCACCTGCAGAAGAGGAGACGCAGGGGAGATAGTTGGGAAGGCCACCTTCAAGCAGGGGAAAGGCTGTCACACGGAAGCGGGGGACCTGCTTGCTGTGGCTCCTGAGGACAGAGAGTGAGGCTAGCCATGAGGAGGGGCTTCCTGTCTGACCCTGGAAAGGCAGTGGTCTCTCCCTTGTGGGATGTGTTCAAGGAGAGGCTGTTCAGCCACCTGTCAGGGTGGCTGTAATAGTCTGTGCTAAGCGAGGGGTTGGACTTGCACAGACCCTTCCAGCATTCAGCGCTTCTAAGTGCCTGCTTGAGTCAGTCCAAAGTCAGTTCTGCCACCTCCCTTCCTACTCAAGCCCTGGAAAAGCAGCAGGACTTTCAGACTCCCCAGCCAGCTCTGGCTTCTCTACAGACCCCGCTGTGCTGTCGCTTCCCCCCCGACAGGTCTTCCGAGAACAGGCCATTGATGGTGAGACACTGCCCCTCTTGACGGAAGAGCACTTACTGAATAACATGGGTCTGAAACTGGGACCGGCGTTGAAGATACGGTCACAGGTAAGAGTTCAGAACACCGCAACACCCTCTAAAATGCTTGCTCGCCATCTTCTGAAAACAGACAAGCCGGGGTGGTCAGCCTCAGGTGTCCTGTAAGTCTAGTAGCCTGGCTGGCGCAGAGACGATGGGTGAGGGGAACGCCTGGAATTCCCCCAACTCATCTCCTTGCAAGTAGAAAACTAGCAGAGAAGGCAGCGAGCTAGGCCAAGCTAGTCTCCTCCTCCTGCCTCTCTTAATGATTGTTTGTTAGTGCCTATAGTACTCGCAGTGTCCAAGGCACTTTTCAGTTCTCACTTGGGCTTCTGCCAAGCCTATAGGGTAGACTTGGGAAGGCTAGCCATTGAGCTTTGTTCCCATCACCAAGAACACACTTGGTTTTTGAAGTTTACCGAACCCTGCACAACCTGAAAGCTTGCGTGCCGAATGCCATGTGCAAGAGAGTGGCAGCAGGATGCAGATATCTTGTTGCCTTGAGTGCTCCCTGGGGCATCCGGTGAGCCTAGGACTAGGGTGGACTTTCGGCCTGATCCAGCGGGGCTGCTCTCACGGTCACATTCCTATCAAAGTTGGCTCCGTGGAATATGCCTTTTGAAGTATTTCCTGTTGTGGCATCCCAGGAATTGTGGGTTGGAGTCTGAGCAGCATCTCAGCAAGGGGGTTTACAAGGGTCCCCTTCCCTCGGCCGTTATTTCCCTCTCCCACTGAAGTTCTTGTGCTTTCTCCACTACACCTCATTTGTGCCGTCAGTTCAGCGGCAGCCCTCTGCTGAGCCCCCCACCCTGTCCGCCAGCCTGGGGACCTGGGCTTATATTAATCACTTTCCATCTTATGCCAAAGAGCCCCCCCCATATCTACGCTCGCACCTACACAGCTGGTTTCTGTTAATGCTTCAATAAAAAACGGGCTTGTATTTAACCCAAAACAACCGGAGCATTATTCGGTTAGCAACACCGGGGGAGGGAGTGGGTGGAGGTTTATTATAAAACCTTTTAGCACTAGTGCTGCAATATTTCTCCCTCCCCCCTCCCCACACTGTTCCCCTGCACGGCCCTGCAAAAAAACAGCCCCCAGTCTTGAGCATGTAGCGAAGCTATGATTGGTGCTCCTGGGTTTCTCGGCCTTTTTTTTTCTTCCTTTCCTCCCCCTTGAATCAGTTTTATTTCCCACCGAATTGATCCACAGGGAACAATTGCCCAGAGAACCTTTTTATTAGATCCCTCATAAACAGTAAGGGCTGCGGGAAGGTAATAAAGTTGCCCTTATTGTTTTAACATAATATAACAAATGTATATGGCTGGTGGGCGAGGGATGGCTTGGTCGGCAGCCTGTATTTACGGTGCAGTGGGCTGCCTCTGAAGGCCTGAGCGGCTCAGGTCCCCAGCTCTACGCAGGAGTGGGGGGGTCTGGCGACGCAGAGCATAGTTTGAGGGATGGTGTTCTTGCTGAGGGTTAAACACTCCTGGGTTCAAACACCGCACAAGCCTTCTGCTGTGGGAGAGGTGGCTGTGGCATTCAGGGATGGTGCCAGAGCTCGCTGGGAGACCAAGGCACTTTGCATGCAGAAGGGTCCACGTTCCACCTCTGGCAGCATCTCAGGTACAAGCTGATAGAGATCCTTGGCAGAAACGATGGAGACACGTCAGAGTAGACAAGACTGAGCATGGAAGAGCAGGGGTCTGATTTGGAATGGTGACTTCACAGATAAATTGTCTGTGCTCTCAATACCTGCGGGGAATCAATTCCTGGATCCCGTGATCTGTGGGTGGGCCCTCACCAGTCCTCCCAGGCCTGTCCAGAAGGCACTTCCGGTAGCATCTGGGAGATTTGGGGAGGCTCTCCAGATGTGGGTCAGGAACCAGAGTTGAGTCAGATCTGTGGGTCCCAAATCCCTGGATAAGGACTTGCCTGTACACACATAAATATACACATTTGTATCTATAGACGGTGTGTGTGTGTGTGTGTGCATGCACACTATAGACACACACATACTTGTGTATGTATAGACAGGTTGTCTATCTATACAAATGTACATAGATATTAAACGTGTGTCTCTATAGTGTGTGTGTGTAGTAGGACACTGCTTTAACGTGTCCCTCTAGGGCAGTGCTTCCCAAACTCCTACAGGGGAGTTTGCAGCACTGTAAATGTGGGGGGGCAGGGGGGCAGCAATAGGATGGGAGGGGGTTTTCTACTTCTACTTACTGCAGCTAGTGCTGCAGGCCTGTGGGGTCTGGAGAACCCTCCGCAGGGCTCCTCGTGCCTGCAAAAGCCTAAAATAAGAAAATAAAAAAGGGCACTTCTTGTTTTGTCACAAAAACTGCAGTGCTGGCTGGCGGTAAGTAGAAAATCCTGAGAACCATGTTGCTGCCTCCTTCCACCCCATACAGGGGCAGGGACAAGTGCTTCCCTGGCCAGTGGGTGCGAAGCCCACCAGTTTGGGACCCACTGCTCTAGGGAATGACTGGCAGCCATTTGCTTATGTGGGGCAAAATTAAGGCAGAGTTACCAGTGGGGTGGGATAAGGCCTAACCTGCCACACACACTCTCGAGATCCCTTTACCTGGAACGAGGAACAGCCTGGCCACGTCTTAACGTGGTTCCAAACGGCGGGCTGCTTAGTTTGACCCACAGAACTGCCTTGACTGGAAATCAGAGTTGGTTCTGCGCTAAACAGCTCTACCCCTCAATATGCACAGCCCCATCCTGGGTTGTTTGTTGGTCAGAAAAGCGTGGCAGGCTTCTGGGACCTGACTTTGTGTGAAGAGAAAGATAAGTGAGCTGTACTGGGTCCTCTGTGTGAAGTCTGCAGACTGAGCAAGGGTGTGTGTGCTATAGTAGCTTAAAATGTGGCTTTTGGTGTCATTTAGTAGCCTGAGCACCTCAGCAGCCTTTGTTTTTAAAGAAAGCTTCTAGTCCTCAGTGGATAGTATGCAGCCAATATCCAGTGACATCTCAGAAGGCTGAGGGTGGACCATTTTTGCTGTTCCCCAGGATTACCAAAGCAGACTAAGTTATGTAGATGTACGTGCATGTCCTTGATTGGCACAGCTTGCCTCCTTGCAGAGTTTCCATGGGGTGGAGCACAGCTCCAAGGGTAGCCATCAGGTTCTTGCTGCAGCGGATCTGGGTGGTTGGGAGGTCCAGAGTTTTGGCCTTTTCCTTAAGCAAAGGAGACCTGAGGCTCTGTATTGCATCTGTTCTCTTGGCAGATCCCACAGTGCTGGAAGGAAGCTTTGTGGTGCATGTGCCCTTTCCCTCAGCCTCACTGCTTGCGCTCTCTTCCACAGGTGGCCAAGCGAGTCGGCCGCGTGTTGTACATGGCCAGCTTCCCCATGGCCTTTCCATTGCAACCGCCCGGCCTGCGGCCAGCAGACCGCGACTTGCCTCCTTCAGACCTGCGCCCGTCCTCGACCGGAAGCCTCGCCTCCTCTCCGTACAACAGCACTCTCCTCCCCCCCAGCCGCATCTCGCCAAAGCAGGAAAACGGAGCCCCCTCCTTGCTGGCCGGGCTCAACGACACCGCAAAGCCTCCCTCTTAACCCCCCCTGCCGTGGTTGGTCCTCAGGCTTCCAGAACTGAAATCTACAGTCTGAAGAACTCTCGGCAGGGGTGGAGGTGATGTCTGAACAGTGCACTCGATGCTGGGATTTCAAGGGTGCCGACGGGAGAAACGAAGCCAAAGATTTCTTGGAAGCAATTCAAAGGGACACATGGTTTGGGAGAGACTTTTGCCTTGACAGGAGTTCTCCAGTGCTATGACCGTCTACCCACCCTCCCCCAAACCCATGAGGAAACTCTTTCCCTTCTGTTTTTGAGACGTGTCCCTCGCTGGCACGCTACACCGTTCCTCCTCCAGGGCGTCTATGCATCGCTAACACAACAAAACCAAAGACAGACCGACCGACCCAAGGGGGCGAACGAATTCCGGTCCATGTTTACTTGCGTTTGGATGGTACAGAACAGGCAGCTCCGTGGGGCGGCGGCCCTGCCCTTTTGTGTGGGTTTGTGTCTCCAGGAGACAGACAGGCTGTGATGGGAGTTCCTCGTCGCTGGGCCCTACACGGCCCTATTTGGTGGAAGGGAAAACCCCAATACCACCACATGGTGTTGCGGGACACGGAGGAGCAGTCAGTGTGTGTGTGTGTGTGGTGGGGGACCGCTGTGGAGCTCCCCTCCTCGAGCAGTTGTGTGTACAGAAGCCGTGTTTTCCTTTTTTATTTTGTTTTGTGTGCGGGGAGTATGTGTGTGTGTGTGGATTCGGGGGGGGGGGAAGCGAATGTCCTGTTGCAGAGGAGGCAGAACTGCCCACCCCACCCGATCTCTGCAGCAGGGGCACAGGTACCTGAGAGCGCCCGCCAGCTGTCAGTCGACACCACCCCGCCCCACAATTTGTACAGTGGTGCAAAACAATCATGTGATTGATGCTTGTCTATCTAGATATATTCCCTTTCCCCCCCTCCCTGCACGTTCTTTTCTTTTTTGGTTTGCATTTTCAAAAAGAAAAATCAAAACAAAAGAGAGCTGGGTGGTACTTTTAGCTTCTTTATGTATTGTAAATGGTCCGGAGCCATCACGTCGAGGCCAACGCTTTCCAGCCAATCAGTTTAAATAATAAAAAAAATCACTTAATTTATAACATGGCTACTCCTGAAGGGACAGACCGGCACAAGCGCAGCTGAGGGGGGGTCTGCGTCTAGAAAGGGGGCAAGGCGCATGCCCGCTTGGTTTCATCTGTCAACCTTCTTTCCCTGCTTGAAGCGCAGGCTGTTTTCGTGGGACGGAATGAGAGCGGCAAGCAAGGAAACGGCAACAACACCCCTTCCCCGACTCTTTTGGGGAAACGGCCAAAATCCCTGTCTTGCAGGTGGGAAAAGCTCCCCTCCCCATGTTCTCGGGAGACGGTCAATAAGGGTCTCCTTGACTGTCTTCTACCCCTTCGTTCCTATCAGGCCTCTGCCCAGGAGCTCTGCAAACCAAAGACAGATAGGCATGTGCTAGGCAAGTCCAGCCGAGTGCCGAGTGGCCCAGTCAGGGCACTGCAAGCTTCAGCACAAGCCCTGGGCGGGTAGCATCTGTAGTAAAGGGGTGACACTAGAGGCCCTGGGGTGCTGGCCGCTTGGGGGGTCACACGCTTTGCTGCAGTTTGGTGATGTTGGCCTGCTCCTGCAAACCAGATTTAGCCAGCTTGTTTGCCAGGCTGAGAAGCTGAACTCTCACACCCACCCCTTTGTCCTGTGGCTGCAGGGGTGCGTGTGAATGTGAATGCCAGTGAGCTTTTTGCTCCTAGCCAACAAGGCAGAGGGCGCTTTGGTTTAAGCAGCTCTCACAGGCTGGGCAACAGCCCTTCCATCCACACAAGCAAGCAAGGGGCAAGCGTGAGCTCCTTAACTCCTGAGGGAGACCCCCTGAGTTCTACTGAAAGGGGGCAAGACGCAAGCAAGGCAGGTGGAAGTGGAGCTCAGAATCCCCCCTTCTCTCCTGCTCTCTCCGGGAGTGCTCTGCACCAGGACAAAATTTTTACAGTACAAAGAACGTTGCAGGAAAAACAGGCAGACAACCTCCCTGCGTCCCAGTAGGCAGAACTGCCTGGAGCTCTGCGAGCATTAACCTCTGGCTCTTCCACCGCTGGGGACAAACGCATCTACAACCAGGTTGGGGGGGGAGCCAGTGGGAGACAGCTGGGGGAGCAGTTTTGAAAACAGATTGCGGAGGCCGCGGCAGCTCCCTCTGCCCCACGTTACTTTAAGTGGTGGATTTTAAGGAGGGCCCTTGATTGCCTTGGCAGAGTAGCTTGACTGCCCCGGGCAGCATGTGCCAAGTAGGGTCTTGGACAGCTTCCAGGAAGCAACTCCCCCCTCCAGCCCAACTGTCCGTCAGGGCCGCCTCGGTCAGTCGGCATCCTCATCCGAGAAGTCCAGGTCTTCCACCACGTCCTCTGGCCCCTGTGCCAGCTGCCGCAGCTCGGCCTGAGACAGCTGCTTCCCGACAGCCTTGCGCCCGGCCTCTGTGCCTCCCCCTGCGGAAGGAACAGAGCGGAGCAGAGGTGTAAATCCTGCCTTGCCAGGAAGAGGGGAGCGAGAGGCAGGCAGGCAGAGGCGGCTCATTGCTAATTAATCACAAGCACTAATTAATTTATCGGCACTGCTGCATCCCCCAGATAGACGTGGGGGGGGGACCAGCACCTGTGTTACAGGAGCCCAGTTCAGAGGCAGGGAACAGAAGCCATGTTTGGAGCACTGCCTGGAGGGAGAGAATACGCTTCCTATCCCCCCATCTCCCAGTGTTCTTTTAACAGGCCATTTGAGCTCAAATGGGTGCATAATTTGAGAGATGCACCTGTGATCTCCCCCCCCCCCCATGTACTTCCCAGAGTACACTGAGGTGAGGACAGTGGTGCGCTGCCACTGGGTTACCACCGCGCTTGAGCCTCTCCTCTCACCCTGAAGGTCATCAGTATCTTATTACCTGCACAGCCCCAGGTGGTGGTTAAATCTCAAGGCTTCCCATCCTAAGCACAAGAGACTCAGAAGGACGACATGCGCTGCAGTCCGTAAAAAGCCTCCTTAATAGTGTGCCCTGAAAACGGCAGTGGGGGAAGGGGAAGCAAGACTTGCCCATCCTCATGCAGTTGGGACCAGCTTTCCCATTCCCCAAGGGATGGATACATGCTCCATGATGAGCTGGAGACACTTGAGGGCTCTGGCTTTCTGGCCCACCTGCTACTTTTGAACAGCGCAGCCACACTACTAGTACCCACACTAGTGTAGCCACACTACTAGTACCCACACTAGTAGTGTGGCTAGTGTGTACTAGTAGTGTGGCTAGTGTGTGTACTAGTAGCCACACTACCGTAGCCCTCTTACTGTAGCCACACTAGAGGGTGCTTTTTTCACCCTGCAACCCCCAAGGGGCTGGCTGGTAACCAAACTTCAAAAAAGAAAAGCAGCAACCGAGAGGGTGTTGATGGCACGCTTGGCTTTTTCCAATGCCAAGGTGGCTCTGGGAGGTTCCCCCCCCCCCAAGAACAATGGTGCCAAAAGCAGATGCAGAAACGCCGCCACGTGTTCACAGCCATTGTCAGATCTCGTCTCTGTGTGTGTCTATTCTAGCCTTCATGTGCCAGCCCTCTGCCATCTGCCACCATGAGCAAGGCAGTAGGCCGGGCAAGGCATGCTTGTTTCACCTCAAAGCTAGGAGAGAAACCCTGTCCTGTAAGGGGGAGACACGCAGGGGCTTTGGCCCTTAAATGCCACCTCTTGAAGAGAAGAGACCATGGAAAGGGAAAGCCGAGGCCATGGGGAAGGACAGCCATTGCTGACAAACTGCTTCCACCTGGCGGAGGCACTTTTTTTGCTTGGTTAATCAGTCAGGAGAAAATTGCCACTGCTGCCACCTCTGGTGCCAGCTGGGCCCTCAAGCGACCCAGCTCAGAAGCTGGTTGCCAGCACCTCCCAGGGACAGAGTGGCTGGCATCAGTGCCGCTCATCTCCCTCCGCCAAATGGATAGAGTCCGTGCCCCTTTCAAGTGGCTCCTCTTCCGCCAACCGCTCTTCTCAGACGGACTGCTGGCGAGGCAGTGAGGGGCTCAAGCCAGCGTTGCAGCTGCTACTGCTGCCGCCGTCCAAGTCTTTTGGGGCGCCCCCCCTCCCCAAATTCTCTCTAAAGCTGTTGACATTGCAGCCAGTGGCTAAAGACTGTACTTGAATCCTGCTGTAAAACCACTGCCCAGTTTCAAGGCTCCATTGGGCCCCCATTCAAACCTTTCTGGGCAGCAAACACCTCGCAGGCCCCCTTGCAGATTGGCTTGCTCACAGGTGGATGTAGCTGACCACCGCCCACCACCAAACTATTGGGCAGTTTAGGTAGACAGAGCTCACTGACTCACTGTTAACTGTATGAAGTTATTTCCACAAGACTCATGGAGCTGGACTCATCCTAACTAGTAGCAGTCTGAAAATGAGAGTTTTATATATGTCTCTCCTGTAAAACCTGCGACACCAAAGCTGCCTCATAAACTGACAGCATCTCTACACCAAACGAAGGGCCCGATCCTATCCAACTTTCCCACACCAACGCAACTGCAATGCAGCCCCAAGGTAAGGAAACAAACATTCCCCTACCTTGAAGAGGCCTCTGTGACCGCCCACCACCACCAGAGGATGCAGCACATCGTGCTGGGAAGTTGGATAGGATTGGGCCCTAAGGCACATTTGTGGCTTATTTTCAGATTCGGAACAAGGCAGGAGAGTCAAATCTTTCAGAGACTGTAAGGTCTTGTAGCACCTTGAAGATGTGCACCTGTATTGTCGCATAACTTTATGAGAACTGCATGCCACTTCATTAGTATCTGTGGTCACGCAAAGCTTATGCTGAAAGAAATGGTTGAGCTGCTGCGGCGGGGCCATGTCGGTGGGCTGTTTGCTGTTAAAGGGGTAGGCGATGCAGCACCCCACGAAGATGCAGGACAAAGAAATGGTTCATCTCCAAGGTGCCACAAGAGGTTTAAGTTGCTCTTGCTGCAACACACTAACCGCGCTGGAAGTGGGAGGCTGGCTGTTAATCGCATGTGCACGTACCACCACACCTCCTGGACACATGGAGAGCCCACCTATTTTTGCAGCCTTTCCAACAAGGAGCAGGCCTCCACCTGCCTCTCTCTTCTCTCACAGACATGCAGAGACGTTTGCACTGAACCACCATCCTGGCAAACCAAGCTGCTCTCCTCCCCGCCACAGGAACGGCCAACACCTATCACACCATCACAGCGGCTAAGAGCCCAAGCCCGCTGCTCAGGGCTTCCCTGCTTTGGCTCTCACTTCTGCCAAGAGCTCACTGTGGCGTTGGGCCAGCCAGCCCCCTGGGCCTCAGTTGTTCTCATCTGCAATATGGGAGTGCCGCCATCCTGTAACCTTACAAGGGAGGATGTCCCAATTACACTCAAGGCCCTTTGCACATGCAGAAAGCACTTAATTCTCAGCAGCTGTATCACACTGTCTGCTCCAAGAAGATCTCAGCTGTTCCCTCTTACCGTCTGAATCACTGGAGAGTCCCTCCTCCTCTTCTTCGTCCTCCTCCACCTCATACTCTCCTTCTCCGTCATCATCGCTGTCCTCCTCGCTGCTGCCCACTGAAGCGTCATCTGAGCTGCCCTCAGATTTCTTGACCTTTGAAGTGCCTAAAGGTATGCAGGGATAAGAAAATAAAATGATTGCCCATGCAACCCAGCACACGCCAATGGCTAGAAGCGTGAAAACCCCAAACCTTTTAATAGTCTTTGTTTGCCTGTTCAGAGCAATGTTGTGATAGAGTAGGTACGATGTTGTGGTAGGCCACGTGCAACACGGGACAGGGGTGTGCAGCGTCCCCTCCTTGCATGCTTTAACAACAAGCCTCTTGAGAGCAAGGAGAGCATTCACAGGGACAGCCAGGAACGCACACAAACAAGCTGGATCTCCCACCCCTAATGTCACACTTTCTATTCGGGTAGTAGCTACACTGCTCCTTTCAAAAAAAATAAAGTCTTTTGCTAATTCTTACAGCACTATGCAATCCAGCAGAGATTCGTTAAGGCAAGTTTCTGGCCAAGAGACAGCACCCAAGTCCACCCCCAACGATTACACAGCTAAGCCAAAATTATTTTATTTATTACATTTATGTCGTGCTTTTCCACACCACAACTCAAGGCAGCCCTTATGGAGTTCCCAGACAGTTTTCCATACTGGCACTGACCAGACCTGGCAACCTACTTGGCCCCGGTAAGGTGGTAGCAGTAACTCCCCCCATCACCACCACCACCACCCTGACCAGGCCACAACATCTGTGTGCCTCCGGTTGCCTCCAGCAGCTTAACTTCCTTTGCAGAGATTTCCAAGAACTGCCACAAGCGGTTGATAACTATCTGCTTGGAGATGCTCAAGAAACATCCGAGTAAAGAAACAAGGAAAAAATAAAGCCCCAACAAAAACTGCACAGGAGAGGGACATTTTCACTGTCGCCCAATCCCAGGTATCTACAGGTGGACACCAAAAAGCTGCTCCTGCATGTGGCTGCTTTGTTTTGAATGACAGCTGATCCCCTGAAGAACCGGGGAACCAGAGGACACCAGACAGAGCTGCCCGTATCTCACAATCTGCAACAGCTCAGCTTCCCGAGAATCTCTCTTAAGTTTCTACTCCAGCAATTTTCAACCTTTTTCATCTCATGGCACACTGAGAAGGTGCTAACATTGGCAAGGCACACTATCGGTTTTTTGACCTCTGACAAGGCACGCCGCGCTGCTGGTAGGGGGCTCAAATCCCCCAATTGCCCCCCGCACCAGTGTGCCATGGCTCTGTTTGAAAATTGCTGTTCTACTCCTTAAGGCTGGGAAGACTGAAAGGGTGTGTGCAACGGCTGGGCTTTGCCTCTTCCTGCCACTAAATTATGCACAGCAGACTAATTTGTAGATCTGCAATCTGGTTGATTGAACGAGCGACCCCTTTGCAAACTACTTCTTAGGAAAAAGCAGTATATAAATATATCCTTAACGATCATTTGCAGTTTTGTTTTTTTTTCTGGGGAAGAATTTAAGCTGTTCAGGATTTTGATTTATTTAAACACAAGCCATATACAGTCCTGACCAGAGAGGCTGGGAATATTTGGGCATTAATGGCAAGCAGCTCTGCAGAACAGTGGCATAGCTGGAGGGGGGGGTAAAGTACTCCGTTTGCAGGGAACCTCATCGCAGTATGCAAGGGACCCTTCCCCCTCCCTTCAGAGCCATTCCAAGCAGTGGGAACAAAATGGAGGCTCTAAAGGGGAGAAGGAGGGGACCCTTGCACGCTGCAGTGAGGCTCCCTGCAAAACTTAGTGCTTTGCACCCCCTTGAGCTATGCCACCGCTCCACAGAGCACTTCATCTTTCTAATTAGTAAAATTTTACTCCAGCTGTCCTCTGCTGCCTGTCCTCGGACACTGCTCGGACACCATTTCAAATTAATTGTCTTGAGAAGCTGGTCAAATTTTTAAAAGTGACACTCTCAAAAAGGTTGATTTCTGTACTAAACGTACAAAACTGTAGTTCTGCACATGAACAGCCCAAATGAACGCACATCCCCTAGCCCTGCTCTTTCCCCCAAAGAGCTAAGAGCAGCTCACACGGCTTCTAGATCATCCCCCCCCTCCCACCTTGCATCATTTAGGTTCTGCAAGGAAAATTTCCTTACATACACTGTTAACAGGGGTGTTCGTTTCTGGTGAGTAAGATAGAACTACAGCCTATGTCTTGCTGAACACAATGGGCTTACTTCTGAGTAAAACAAATAACACTGTCTTGAAACACCTCTAATTATAAAGGATATTTAGGTCTCACATTTCATCACCAAAAGCTAAAAATCCAACATGGTTTACAGAGCAAAATAAACAAAGGTTCACCCAAAGGAGACACCAGCAAACAGCCAAGAGAAAAAGATATCCTTCCGGGGTGGGAAGATAGGGAGAGCTCCCCCCCCCCCTTGTTAAGAGAACCACCACTTGGAAAAGTGTCTTTTGGCCCAGTTAGCAAGGGCTCCATCTCTGGCCATCTGCCTCTGGTCCTGCAAATCAGCAAGGGGGCTACCATTTCTAGTTCCCCACCCATTCACAAAGCTGGCGTCACCTCCATTTCATAAGAACATCAGAACAGCCCCACTGGATCAGGCCATAGGCCCATCTAGTCCAGCTTCCTGTATCTCACTGCGGCCCACCAAATGCCCCAGGGAGCACACCAGATAACAAGAGACCTGCATCCTGGTGCCCTCCCCTGCATCTGGCCTTCTGACATAACCCATTTCTAAAATCAGGAGGATGCGCATACACATCATGGCTTGTAACCCGTAATGGATTTTCCCTCCAGAAACTTGTCCAATCCCTTTTTAAAGGCGTCCAGACCAGATGCCATCACCACATCCTGTGGCAAGGAGTTCCACAGACCAACCACACGCTGTGTGGTTCACCAGATGGTATCAGCTGGCATCACCAGATTTCACCAGATGGCACCGGCTATAGCCAGGTATCGCAGGTCTTGCCTTTGTACTCAAGCAAAATGCAGGAAGACCTAAGAAATGGAATCCAGCAAAATCCAATTCTAAGTTTTGCTTTTGAAAAAAAAAAGTCCTGCTTTAGAACAAAAAATTCTCAGCCTATCAATATTTCCCCCTACATCAATATACTGCCCTTCTTCCAAGTAGCTCAGGGTGGTGTACACAGGTACCCTGGTGAGGTTGGTTAGGCTTCAGGGATCATAACTGGCCCAGGGTCACCCAGTGAACTTCATGCCTGACTGGGGACTTGAACTCAGGCCTCCCTGGACCAAGTCTAGCCACCCCATTAGGGCTTTCCCTTGCAAGTACCACTTCCTCCAGAGACTGCTGCCACTTGTGGAAGCAGGTGGCGCATCGCACAGTGGCGCTGGGCCAGACCCAGCAGTGCCACAGTCCCCGTGGCAGCGGCGGCACTTCACACACATATACAGAGAGGCCACAAAGTCCCTGAGCCAGGCCTAAATCCCAAATCCACACAATCTCACGGCCAGGAACTCAAAGCCATCCTGCAGAGTAAGTTAGTGGCCAAGTGCCACTTACTTGCCACTGGTTGAAAGGCAACGCGCCACATCATAACAAGCATTCTTAAAACTTTATTAAGACAATTGACCAAGTCTCATCTTGCCATCCCAAAAAAAGTGTAAGGTTCTCGCTCCTCCCTTTCTCAAACCAACAGATTCACAAAAGGGGGTGGGACTGCAAAAGGAAGACAGAAGATTCAAAGAAGACAGAAAATGTCAGTGTTTGCACTGCTCTTCCACACGGGCTGCGATTTCAATGCTCTCTTTCCAAGGGCTTGACTTCCTCTCCCCCAGTGCCTCACCTCCCTCTCCCCCACAGGCCGAAACACAAGATGGATGGCAATAACGCCTTCTGTGGCTGATAAGGCTGACAAGCACCTGAGCAGCCTATCTCTGTGAGCACAGGAGAGAGGAGAAACAAAAAGGCCGGCTCTCCCCCTATTCATCATGCACTGCTGGTGGGGAAAGTATTATCCGATTCCAACCCTCCCGGACTGGCTGCCCTAACCGCGACTGCAAGCCAACCTCCCTGATGGATTTTTATACCTCTGAGGTCAACCAGTGGAGTGCAGGTGCAGAGAACTGGGGTGCAGTGGTGGAATATATGGGAGCCTGTTGCATTATGTCCAAATAGGCACACATTTTATTTTTAAAATAAAACTTTTAACCTGCTTTCCTAGAGCAACACCCCAGCGGAGCGGCCACAGGGGTCTGCAATGCTGAGTCGGTTTTGTTTTCTAATTCTCACGGCCCCTTATTTCCATAATCATCTCATTCCCTGAAATCAGAGGTGGGAAGCCTTCGGGCATGTGGGAAGATATCTGCACATATAATTTCCATTTCCATCCATTCCATTCACTAATTAATCTCAAGAATATAACAACCGTTTGCAATACGGCAGATGCCGTCATTTGAAATAATTCCAGGCAGGTAACAGTGCAACACTCCAGCAGCAGAAATACACACGGACAGCTCAGCTACTGAACCCCAAAGCCTGGGGAAACAGGTGTACCTTCAACACCTTCTCAAAAGCACAGAGAGAGAGAGAGAGGCCTCCCACACTCCTGGGGCCACCACAGAGAAAGTCCCTTCCCACTGAGCCTTGCTCAGGGATGGTGAGCCTCCCCTGAAGATCTCAATGGACAGGCAGATTTGCATGGTGCAGACAGGGGCCCTGAAGGTGTCTTTTCCCTGTCCCCAAACAGCCCAAGTCATCATCGATTCTCCTCTATACCCTTTCACTCTCACAACAACCCTGCAAGTTGGGCTACGTTGAGAGCCAGTGGCTGTCCCAGGTCAGCCACTGAGTGTTCTGGCTGAGTAAGGGTTTGAACCCAGGCCTCCCTGGCCCAAAGTTCAGCCCTCTAACTGCTGCTACAGAGCCAGCATTTGTGGCAGTCTCAACATTCCTCCTCTTGCACCAACAGTCTGACTTACCGCACCAACATCCCCTCCCCACTTGAAACCCAGTCTGAGTAAGAGCAGATCTGCTCACATGCAAGCCCTTCTTCCCTGCCCTCCCTTTGTGGGCCCCTCCCCATCCAAGTTCAGACTGTAAGCTCATTTGGGGCAGAGACTTTTGTGGTGCCGGCTGAAACCTGCATCAAGTGTCCTGCATGCGATTGCCCCATATGACGAATAAAACCAGCAGCAGCTGGTTTCCAGCAGGCCCAGGGCTTTTTCATTCTTATCTCTGCCCTATTCAGAGGGAAAGGCGGAGGGGGGGTCTCTTTGCTCAAGGCCACCCAGGGAGTGTCATGACAGACAAGGAATCTGAACCTTGGCCCAGACAACGCTGCCTTGCATCACTCCTCTTTCCTTGCAGGAGATGAGGACAGATTGGGGAGAGGGAGATTTTTAGCCCTGGGAAAAAAAACATTACTGCCCAGTGCAGCACTTTGTACACCCCCACCCCTGCCGTTCGATTGGCCCCCCAGCTACATCCACCCCTCGACAGAGGAAAAGAACAGTCTCGCCTCAAACTTGGGGCCAACCACATCCTGTTCACACAGGCTGCGTCCTCCCTCACCGGAATCGCTGCCAGCTAGAGCCGGAGATATTAGCCTGACTTTTAATACCATTTGGTCGGGAAGTGAATGCTCGAAAGGCAGCATTAATCACGTTAACGATGAAGCTATTACTGGAGGTGTAGCGGGACGGCAGGGGAGGGGAGAGAAGGGGACATCTTCCGTGCTTCCCTCTCCCACAACTGTTTGCAAGGCAAGGGCTCTTTCCCACCACGCGGGTTGCGCTGGACAAGTGGGAATTGAGATTGCCAGCCAGTGCGCCTCGCCGGCCCTTCCCAGCACAGCGGGCCTTGTGGCATTTGCGTCCCACTGTTACAGACAAGGACAGAACACTGCAATGGATTCAGGGTTTCAATCCCTTCACCATGCCGGCTGAACATTCAGTTTCTGGAATTCTCTACCACAACGTGCAATCCCTTATTGAGACGGTTCTTTTAAAAGGCAAAGCAGCATCGTGGAGAAGAAAGTCCAACACTCTCTCTGTGTGACACCTCTCTGCATCCAGGGTCTGTCTGCTTTTGGGGGCAAGCAGGGAGAGGCCTGTTGCCTCCACCGCCCTGCTCCGGAGCTTTCCGGAAGCAGGTGCCAGGCATTCGTGGGCATGGCTGAACTCTGGTCCAATTTCGCAAGGCAAATCTTACTGTTCCCATCATGGGGCTCAGAGCGTCAATTCTCCTCATGGCAATGCCAGGATTTGAATTTGAAAAAAATGGTTGGCAACCTTCAGTCTGGAAAGACTATGGTAAAAGCCTACAGCACCCGGTATTCCCAGGCGGTCTCCCATCCAAGTACTAACCAGGCCTGACCCTGCTTAGCTTCCCAGATCATGGTATAAGCCTACAGCACCCGGTATTCCCAGGCGGTCTCCCATCCAAGTACGAACCAGGCCTGACCCTGCTTAGCTTCCGAGATCATGGTATAAGCCTACAGCACCCGGTATTCCCAGGCGGTCTCCCATCTGAGAACTAACCAGGCCTGACCCTGCTTAGCTTCCAAGATCAGACAAGATCGGGAGATAGTGTTCAGTACAGGGAGATGGTTGGCAACCTTCAGTCTGGAAAGACTATGGTATAAGCCTACAGCACCCGGTATTCCCAGGCGGTCTCCCATCCAAGTACTAACCAGGCTTGACCCTGCTTAGCTTCCAAGATCAGACAAGGTCGGGAGATAGTGTTCAGTATAGGGAGATGGCTGGCAACCTTCAGTCTGGAAAGACTATGGTACAAGCCTACAGCACCCGGTATTCCCAGGCGGTCTCCCATCCGAGAACTAACCAGGCCTGACCCTGCTTAGCTTCCAAGATCAGACAAGATCAGGCATGTGTGTGCTTTGGGGCAGATGGTGGGAGGTAGAATGCCTTCCTGTTGTGGTGGGAATAAGAGGCTCCACCTTTGTTCAGGTAAGGACTTCTACCCAAAACAACTAGACCAGCTGTTTTCAACCTTTTTCATCTCAAGGCACACTAACAAGGCATTGAAATTGTCAGGGCACACTATCGGGTTTTTGACAACTGACGAGGAACACCAGGCTGCTAGTGGGGGGTTCACATCCCTCATTGGTCCTACTAATAAATGACCTTCCCTCAAATTCCTGTGGCACATCTGTGGATCACTCACAGCACACCAATGTGCCGTGTTGTTGAAAATGGCTGAACTAGACAATGAAACCCACTCTCCTCACCCACCCACCCCCACGCCATTCTTCTGCAGTGGGATAATACCCACCTTGGATAAACCCCACTGCCCAGGAGGCACTAGGAGAGCTGGGGTGCTGTTGGGTGGAGGAAGGTGGAGGACCTGGATCTCAAACTCCCATTTGCCCGCAAAGTTCAACAGGCAAGCCAGCTTTGACCTACTTTGAAAAACGAATGTGGACAGAAACGGAAAGACCCCGCAAGACCCCCCAAACCCTTGGCACACAGTGAAAAGTCAGGCCGATCAAATTAACAATGTACCTCTGAGGCTGCATTTTCAAGCTTGCACTTGCGCATTCGCACCCACCCAGCCAAATCAATTACTTTATTCCGTTAAAACACACAGATGCAAGAGACAGGAACTCAAGTTCTGAGCCAAGGAGGGAGAAATAACTTCCTGGAGGAAAAATTTGAGGTAACCTCCTCTGGGTATTATATAATCTATTCTCCTCTCCTCCTCCTCCTCCTCCTCCTCCTCCTCCAACCCCTTCCTCACCCACTGACACTGGGGGTGACTTGCTAATTATCTGATAAAAGGAACATGTCCTGATCTCTCCCCTCCCTGCCCCGAGAGACCATTGCTCATTATAGATTGGGCCCCGCGCCTAACGTATGCACAGTCACGTGCCGAGAAATTCGTTCCCCCTAACGAACGGAAAAAGGCCACTACGGCTCGCGCTCCGGCCGCGCCGCTTCCCCCCCCACCCCGCATTAAATTGGCGTAATATGATTACGTGCCGGATAAATGAAGAAACCCGCTAACGTTCATTAGAGGAGCGCCGTTGCCTAATGCGGACAGATAGCTCATTATGGGCCCAGCCTGGAGAGACGCCACAGTTGGCGCAGCGGCTCTTCCCCGGCTTTAATTGCCTCATGACAAGGCAATCCACCAACTCTCCCCAGCCATTAATAACCGCCCGCAGCAGCGGCCGGCCCTCCTGGAGCTCCGTCAGCCGGTAAATGAGAGGAATGCGCCCATTGCCGCCTCTCCCCACCGCGGCCGAAGACAGCCCATTGATCAAATCTGGCAGGCGAGGGAGGCCATCTTGCGCTTGCCTCATTCTCGGAAATTCTACGTGACTCTGGCCCGAGGCTTTGCAAACCCCTTGACCTTCTTCTCTGTCTTTGCAGAACTGAGGCTCCACCCCCACACACCCCTCCATCTCCCCCACACATGCTCAGCGTCTACCGCCCATTTAAAGGCCGTATTCAGACAGACTCTTAAAGTTGATTTTCTGGAAAAGGTGTCATACAACACAAGAGACAAGCATCACAAGATAACAAAAACCAAGAAATACAATTTTCACACACACACACACACACCCCGAGAAGAGATACTGAACACAGGCAAACCAGCAAAAAAGAAAAAGTATTCCCAACCCAAAAGCCCAAAGAAATAAAACAGCACAACCCAGAGTGTTGCAATACCCGTCAAGTCAGGGCTGGATGGGTGTCCTGTCAAGCGCAACTCGGTTGTGGAAAAGCAACATATAAATACGAAATTAAATCAAAAATTCTGGAGAGGGAATGCCAACGTTTGGGTGCCACCTTCAGAAAGCCTCTGCCCTTGAATCAGGGCCTCTGGTGAGTCACTATGTGGAATGTTTATTCCACAGTCTCTCTTTGTTGAACTGTCAGGGAATCGACACCGAAAGAAGAGTGGGTCTGTTTGGATGCTAGGGTACTTATGTTCTCCCCCCCCAAATCATGCAATCTATTGCCAAACCCTTGTACTGGGAGCCACCAATTTACAAGGTCACACTCCGGTGGATCTCTCCATGGAGGAAGTTCTACAACTGACAGGCCACAACAAAGAAGGCCCTGCTCCTTGTCCTTGCCGGTTTCATTTTGAGTTTTGGTATAGCAGACGCCCTTAACATAATTGGGGTATACATCTCACTGCGTTCCTCCTACCCTCACAAGACTACTGTTCTAAGCACACGTTAGGGCTTCAGAAATTAAGACATGAAGCTGAACTAAAAGTTCTTCCTAACTCCAAAGTACGGTTGGGCAAAATATACATCTACTGAGACACTTCTGTGCTCCCTCCAATGGTTCTTATGAAAATTGCAGTTCTCATTTTTTTTTTTAAAAAAAAGGATCTAGACCAGTGTTTATCAACCAGTAGTATCTGAGGCGTTGCCCGGTGGTATGCGCAGAACCCCCAGTCTCCCACTACCTGGCAGCGAGACCCACAATGCAAAGCGACAAGCGCTGGTAGGAGGCTCAGTTCAGCAGCCACAGCTCCGGCACGTGCGTTTTGGAAGGGCACAAAAAAGCCCTCCTATCTGTCCTGAGCCTTGTACCGCTGTTCGTTGGGCTGTGTCTGGCCTCCTGATCTGGAAGTAACGGGTGATGACATCATCGCCAGTTACTTCCAGCGGTACTTCCAATAGGAAGATGATGCAAAGTGGTACGGTGGGGGAGAAACACCGGGAAACATTGATGCAGATCTCAAAATTGCAAAGATTTTGGAAAATGTTGGCACCCTTCAGTCTCGAAAGACTATGGTGTCGTGCTCTGAATGGTGGTTCTGGAACAGTGTCCTCTCCAGTGCGCGAAGCCTGGGTAAAGTAGGTATGGAGGATAGGCTGTTACCCATGCAGCAAATCCCCCCTCTCCACATCGCTGAAATGGTCCAATGGAAAGGCAGAGGCCAATACGGTTGGTTCCAGCGGCGTCGCAGGAGTTGCCAGAACGTGACTGTGTTCAGCCATGAACTGCCTCAGGGACGCCGGCTCCGGATTTTGCCTCGAGGTTGACTCCTGAAGCCTCTTCCATAACTGGATGTAGCCACAAGGCAGTGGAGGTTTGGGATCAGAGTTTTCCTCCTCTCAGTTGAGCTGCCTTCCCAGGCTAACGAGTCCCATCTACCCCGTGGCTGTTTAGTCGCCTTTTATGACAAGTACAGCCAAACTGAGGGCCTATTCTTATCCCCCAGCCCCCAGGGGGTAAGAATGCAACAAAAAATGCATTTGGAAAATGCAACAAAAATATTAAGAGTGGACAAACATGAATAGTACACCTACGTGTACTTCCATAACATTTAAAGACTTTACCAGGGCTTTTCGACTTACCTCGTCAGCACTGGAAAACTTTGAATAGGATCCGCACCCTACATGGTGTTTGTCAGGACTCAACGTGGGGGCTAGTATCTATGCCTCAGTGTGATTGCAGGTTCTCCCACAAAACCGTGTACCACATTGTGTCTGGCTGCAAACTGAGGCCGTATACTGGCCCACGGTCTGACTTTTTCTTTGAAGGTTACTCTGTCCTTGAATGTCTGCATGAACTGGACACTGACATTTGATCTAGTCTAACTGATATACAAGTCCATGTATTATATGCCATACGCTAAATAAATAAAATAAACTTTACCAGGGCAAATTTGGATCATGCCTGCCAGTTAAAAATGCTCTGCCTAAGTACTGCCTAATTTTTTCCAGCTCTCAGGATTCCTCCAAGGCATTTTTGCAGATCTAACTCAAATTCCTCATATTTTTTTCACATTTTTATAACGCCCTTCCTCCAAGGAGCTCAGGGCAGTGTACACAGCTGATCCCCTCCTTTTTCCCCTCACAACAACCCTGTGAGGTAGGTGAGGCTAAGAGAAAGTGACTGGCCCAAGGTCACCCAGGAAGCTTCATGGCTAAGGGGGGATTTGAACCTGGATCTTCCAGGTCTAAGTCCACCTCCCAAACCACTACACCACCCTGGCTCCTATTTTAACATATTTTAAGTTTGGCAGCTTCAGAGTGAAGAGAAAAAAAACACCATCACACACAGTGCAACTTTTCCAATGAATCTATTCTACTTGCAGCTGCAAGACAGGAGGAGTAGGAATCGGGCCGGTTCTGCTGGATCCCTCCATGAGCTAAGAGTTAACCAATCCCAAGGTTCCAAGTTTGCAATGGTTAACGACCAGGAGCCAGGCTGTTCTCCAGACAAACTTATTCCGTGGAGATTATAGTCACTATAAAACGCTAATGAGTGCTTAACTACTGCAATATTTAATTTGAAAAAAAAGGAGAGAGGCTGTGAGCTGCTGCTAATTAACAGAAAATTGGTAATTTCCTAGCTATTAACGGCTTATTTTCCACTCATCTGAACACAGGCAAGAAACCAAAGCTATACCATAAATAGGAAACACGTTCCGTCAACGAGGGGTGCATTTGCCTTGCAACAGCCCAGGGTGCTGTCTGGTTTATCCAAAAGCACATGGCCTCATCCAGTCTTCAGTTATTCCTGCACTCGGCCCCTTCATCGGAGGTGTCCCCCTCCCTAGATGATTTTATACTCCCCTCGTGGAACACTGAAAAACTAGCAGCATGCACTTAAAATATTTTTATTTTGCAATACTTGGGCCCTTGCAGAATTCCCTTCTAAATCCACCCAGAGGTCCCAAGACACTTCAGAGCCCCCATTCATTTCCACATCTTTATTTAAAACCAACCCAATCCATTGCACATCATCTCTCTTTTGAGTCAAGCCAGCAGTCTATCTAGCTCAGTATTATTAAGACTGAGTGGTAGCAGCTCTCCAGGATTTCAGGCAGAAATTCTTCTCTGCCCTACCAGGAGATGCTGCCAGTGATAAAACCCGAGATCTTCCACCCACTGGAGAAGTGTTCTGCAATAGCATACCGGTCTTTCCCCAAAAATCACTTGCCCTCAGATAAGCCCATTACCTATGTTCACATAGCATTTTTAAGGGTACAGAGGGCATCGTGTATATTCTTGCATATTGTTATTACAGTCTGACCTCAGCATCCATGGGGTTCCATTCCTGGAACTCCCACAGATGCCAGAATCCACAGATAACAGGATCTGCAGTGGAACTCTTCGAGGACCTCCAGGTGTGACCAGAGGAAAAACCAGAAGTGCTCTCAGAAGCCTCAGACAGACCTCCTGAGATGTGGGGGGACGGGACTGTGCACAGCCTCCCCGTATCTCAGAAAGCCTCCTGGATGTGACAGGAATGTGCTTCCTGTTACATCCAGGAGATCAGATCGGTCGTACACAATGGGTTCAGAACCTGTGGTTTGTCAAATCTGTGGGTTCCGAATCCACAGATAAAGAGGACCACACTGTATCACTAAATACAACTCTAAATAAAAAAATAGCAAATGAATATCATCTTATCTCCCATGGGGAGATGAGGAAGATTTTTGTGACCTCCAGATATTTATGGGCTGAACATTTTCATTTGAACGTTTGACTGAAGAGTCAAAGAAAGGGTGAGGTCCTTGGGGGGGGGGGCTATCTTCTCATTCTACATAGAAGGTTATGCACATTCATCATCATCTTCATCATCATCATGGCTTCAGAACACTGAGCAAAGCTGTCTCTGTAAGTCCATTAACAACACGAAGTTGTCTGGGTCCCCTTCCTCTTTAACATGTAAGTGAATCAGAACCAGGATGTGTCAAGGGAATTGAATGTCTAGGAGAAAGGCCTTCATGCCTCCCCCACAATTCAGGTGGGGCTACAGCGTAGTGAAGAAACCCCTGCTTTGCATAAGGTGGGGCAAAGTTCAGTCCCTGGAGCATCTCCAGAAAGGGCTGAGAATGAAGACTCTGGCCTAGAACCCTGGAGAGGCACTGCCAGTCGGGCGGATGGAGAGATGGTCTGATTCAGGCAAACACAACTGCATTCGGAGAGGGGCCCAGCAGAGCAAGGTCCCCAAAGGAAGTGGGAGGCCCCTCATTCACCCCCCTGATCTGCACGTTGAAAGTATCCCTGGCAGAAGGGTCAGGGGAGCCTTTTGCTAAAGGCCATAGAGAGCTCCTGTCCATCAGGGCAGCCACTATCTAGGGGACCAATACAGACAGGACAGTGGTCTGTCTACAAGGTGGTTTCATAACCATTTGTTTCCCAGGCTTACAGGGCACAAGCGCTTAGCGGTTCTTCCTCTGACTCCTCACCGCCACCCGCACGACTGACTGAGGCAAGTCTGACACAGAGAGAGGAGACAGGGAGATTTCCAGCTGTGACAGCTCCTCTCTCCTTGCGGGCCGAGTGGTGTCGCCGGCTTGGCAGCTACCTAGCAAAGCAGGCAGCCCAGTGAAGCGCATCCTAATCTCCTCTCCAGGGGCGCCTGAACATTGTTCTCAGCGACAACCCGCTGCCCCGCACAAACACACGCCCGCACCACCAGCACTGCGCGTCTGTCTCTTCGGAGCGTCCGCCAAGCGCTGCCTCCTCGACTCGGAAGAAAGCGCTGACTGCAAAACAGCCAGATTGGATCGATACTGCCCCCGTTGCCTCCACCAAGTGCTACAAGAAGGGCATGGCCAGACTTCGGTGGCAATGCAAAAAGCCAGGTTTGGAACATCTCCCTTCCCTCACAGTCAGAGCACACAGCAGGCAGCTAACTCCTTTGAGAAGCTCGCCAAGTGGGACAAGAAGGTAATGACTTTTCTCTGTTCCCACCTGACAACATCTTGCATGCTGCATGTGTACACGGAGGCTCTACTTTTCACTTACACAGTTCAATAACTGCTAACAGACCACCATGAATTTTATCTAATCCAGGGGTCCCCAAACTCCGGCCCAGGGGCCAGATGTGGCCTGCGGCCCAGCTGAACAAACAACTAGAGTTGTGCTTGTGGGGTGGGGGAATGAGGGTCCATTTAAGGGTGTGCTTTATTTCTTGGGACGTGTTCATTCTTGGAGAAGTCCTGGACATTTGAGCCCATTCATTTATTCATTCATATAAGTTCCATCTCTAACGTATTTATTCAAATTTTATATTTAATTTTTTTTCCCCGGCCCTCGATATTGTGCCAGCCCTTTGGCCAGAAAGATTTGATGCGGCCCTTCGGCCAAAAAGTTCGGCCCTGAGATTCTAATCCATAGGAGGAGTAAACAACAGCCTTGCTGGATGAGATCAAAGGTCTGTCTCTGAGGGGGGGTCCTCTTAACCGTGCCGCCATTCATGGAGGTGAGGGAGATGGCAGCAAGTGACAGCGTCTTCTCAGTGGTCGCGCCCAAATTGTGGAATCCCCTCCCTTTGGAATTAAGAACGGCCATACATATCTGTAGACCAGAATTCTGTTTTCAATAGCAGGTGCCCCAAAGAGAAAGCCCACAAGCACAGGGCATAAAGGCAACAGGTTTGACCCCCTTCTCCTGGTGTACTAGTTCTGCACATGAAAATTCTACCCCGACTGACAAGGGTAGTAGATAGTCCACCCTGTTCAAATCTGCACTTCTTGAAACAACCTACATGCTTTGTTTACCCTTTGGAGCCTGTGCTCAGTTCAAAAGCTTTGTTTTGCAGAGAACAACCTGCTGGTTGGGGGGGAACATAACTTGACGCCACGAATGAAGGTGGCGCTGAACATCAAAATGGTGTCTTTAAATCAACAGAAAACCAAACTGGGTGCCAAGAGAAGACAAATTCTGCATCCAGGGATAAGTTATGGGATGCACAGGCATGTTTAAGTTCACCAAACTGCCCACCCAGCGACACAGCGGTATTTCTCTGAAAAAAAAAACAGTCATACCAGCATCCCACCAAACTGCAAACAGTTGTGCTGAAGTCTCTGCTCATTCTGCTTTCCCTTCTGCCAATTTCTGGTTCTATTTAAGCAAATCCTCCCTCTCAAAACCGGCTTGTCCCACCCTCTACAGACCCCCAACAGCACCAAGCAGGAAAGAGAAGCTCTTCTCCTGCAAAAGTACTTTGCAGTTGGGATGCACTCTGATAAAGCTGTGTTTTTTCTCTTCCTCTGAATCCTGGAGTCTGTGGCTCATTTGGTAACTGACTGCAGACCCCTAGAGGCCAATGGGCAAATTGCACCTTTTTTCCAGCAACAGACTCTGGTTATCTCCCTCCTGCCTGAGCCTAGCTCCATACCTTTAGCAGACAGGCCGCCAATCTCATTCTCCGAGTCGCTGTCCATCTCAAAAAGGTCCTTGAACTCCCTCTTGTCATCTTCTTTCTGTTCACCTGGCTTCTTCCGTTTGATCTCTGGGAGGTTCACGTCTTCTAGCTGTAGATTGGCAAAGAGAGGAGAGCTCAATGGTGGAGCCCCTGCTTTCCAAGCAGTAGATTCCCTAGCAGAATCTTTTAAATCCTGAAGTGATGCTGCCAGCCAGTGCGGACAGTACCAAGTTAATTCTGGACAGAGGCTGCCAGCCAGTGCGGACAGTACCAAGTTAATTCTGGACAGAGGCTGCCAGCCAGTGCGGACAGTACCAAGTTAATTCTGGACAGAGGCTGCCAGCCAGTGCGGACAGTACCAAGTTAATTCTGGACAGAGGCTGCCAGCCAGTGCGGACAGTACCAAGTTAATTCTGGACAGAGGCTGCCAGCCAGTGCGGACAGTACCAAGTTAATTCTTGACAGAGGCTGCCAGCCAGTGCGGACAGTACCAAGTTAATTCTTGACAGAGGCTGCCAACCAGTGCGGACAGTACCAAGTTAATTCTTGACAGAGGCTGCCAACCAGTGCGGACAGTACCAAGTTAATTCTGGACAGATGCTGCCAACCAGTGTGGACAGTACCAAGTTAATTCTGGACAGATGCTGCCAACCAGTGTGGACAGTGCCAAGTTAATTCTGGACAGATGCTGCTAGCCTGTGCGGACAGTACTGAGATAGATGGATGCAGAACTGGGAATCAGACTGTAGCTTCACGATAGAGCCCTCACTTTGCATGTGGACGATCCTAAGTCCTAACCCTGTCAGCATTTCAGCCAGGGCTGGGTGTCCTCCTTGTTTGAGACACTGAAGAACTGCTGGCACCCAGTCTAGACAATTAGCTAGATGGACCAATGGGTTGTCTCAACAGAAGGCAGTCGACAACATGTATGTGTTTTGTAGCAAGAAACGATACAGTCCATTCCACCATCTCATTCTCTTTGCGCGTGCAGGCAGACACCGAGCCGGAGTCTATACTTAATACTTTGGGTTCTCCTGAAAGAAATTCCTTCAGCTACAAGCCAAAGTTGGAATACAACTTTCTTAATGGGAGTCCCACCTGCACCAGATTCAGAGCAGCACCCAATGGAGCAGGCAAGAGCTGCTCTGAGTGGTATTGGGGGGGGGGGAAGGATGGAACATGGGCAGGGAAGGATGTAATGAGGAGGAAGCAGCTCAAACCCAAGAGGGGGGCAGGATCATCAGTGCTGGCATATGCCATACCAAATTTCCCTTCCCAAGCCTTTCCCCCTGACATGGGGCTTCTCACACCAGCAATTTCACTGCCACAGAACTGAGTTAACCCCTTGGGCAGGTTGGGGCTCTACACGGGTTAAAGGAACAAATGTTCCCTTACCCCAAGGAGACCTCCAGCCTGCTCCTATCCAGTGCTGGATATCACATGGGCCGTGTGGCCCTGCTGCACCAGCTCTGGATCGGATTGGGCTGTGAATGTTAGAAGTAAAAAGCTGTACGTATGTGACAGTTCTATGGATATGGAAAAAAGTCACGGAATGTCATACAGGTTTCAAGATCTCCCTCTCATTTTTAGCTCTTGTTAAGCTAGGGAAATTTGAATGCGTGTAGAACATGGCTGAAAGATGGCTGAATAAAATTTTCACTGGTAAGGGATTCAGGAAAGCTTCCTTGCCTCTCCCTGTGATTAGCCAAACAAAAATCAACTATGCAGAACAATGGCAATGTACGCAAGTTGAAGAGTTCAGGTTCTTTCCTTAGTTAAGAACATAAGAACAGCCCCACTGGATCAGGCCATAGGCCCATCTAGTCCAGCTTCCTGTATCTCACTGCGGCCCACCAAATGCCCCAGGGAGCACACCAGATAACAAGAGACCTGCAAGGCTTCCTGGGAATTGTAGTTAAGAACATAAGAACAGCCCCACTGGATCAGGCCATAGGCCCATCTAGTTCAGCTTCCTGTATCTCACAGGGGCCCACCAAATGCCCCAGGGAGCACACCAGATAACAAGAGACCGCTTGATCAACTAAGGCACAGTTCAGACAAATCTCAACCAGGGGTGGCCAACCTTTCAAGTTTAGTGCTCCTGGACCTCTGTGCAGAATTTCAGCAGTTGCAGCTGGTCATCTCAGAGATGACATTCCCTCTTCTACTGAAATTCCATCCTCTACACAAGTGTTAAAGGGCCAGGAGCCCTAAACTTGAAAGGTTGGCCACCCCAATATAAACCATAGATCAGGGCCCTACAAACCCCATCCCACAGGCTGGATGTGGCATGCAGGAAAAGCCATTTGGTGCAGCGCTTTCTGTTCCATGCCCCAACCACCTTTCTGCTCGGCTGAACGCTCCACACAGTTGCGCCAGGCGGCTGCTTCCAATGCCTGTCACCCCTGACACCCCTGCACCCCAATTTTCCAGGGGCAGCGGCGAGTCTGCGGGATGACTAGGCGAGCAGAAAGTCAGCTGTGGTGTGGAAAGTGCCGCACCCAGATGGCTTTTCCTGCACGTAGCAGGCTGAGGTTTGGAGACCGCTGGTTGGAATCATCATAAACAGCCAATGCGAGCCTCAGTGTGGATGACGCAATCCAATATCCTGGTTTGCGACCTAACTGCAGTCAGAATAAACCGGTTTCTTGGGTTGGAATGCAACAGGAAACTGTGGTTTATTCAAAAGTGGTTTATACACTCTCAGTCCGCTCCTGCAACATGCGGAGGAGAAGAAAAAAAGGAGAAGAGGCATGGAAGTTTGAGGTCTAAATGAGTATCTGAAGAAGGTCTAAAAGTAACAAACAAATCTTGCTCTGCTCAACAGCTTCCATCACTTGCACCCTTACCCTCTCTTTGCCGGATATCTCCAGTTGTATCTCCTTCTCCCTCAGTTTTTTCCAATGCGCGTAATATGTCATCAGTGGAGTCCCATCTTCTTTAACCCTTTTCTCCCATTGTTCCTGTCAAAACAGTAAGTCAGGGAGACAACGTCAGCATCAGCAGAAAGCAATCATCTTAGCAGCTCTTGCATCCACCTTGTATCTGCCCCCCCCCTAAACACTAGGCATCCCTATCTCCATTTTACAGGTGGAGCAACTGAGGCTGAAAGGGCATTCCTTTGCTCAAAGAGTCTCCCAGGAACAAATTAGACTAGGGGTCCTTTCCAAAAACATGAGTCTTTGATCATCTTTTATAAGGTTGCAATGCAACTAAAAAGTCTCTATGGGCATAATCCTAACCAACTTTCCAGCACTGACTTAGCTGTGCCAATGCAGCACTGCATCCTGCAGCGGGAAGGCAGTCAAAGGGGTCTCCTCAAGGTAAGGGCATGTTTGTTGCCTTACCTTGGGCATTGCGGCTAGGTCAGTGCTGGAAAGTTGGTTGGGATTGTGCACTAAATGGCATTATTATAAGGGCACAGATGGAAAGGAATTTCTGTAGTAACGTTTAAACGGGTCAGACTATATTGAGATGTCTTTTTTAATGGGATGAAGTTCTTTTCACAAGGCATGGAAGGCTGCACACTTTTCTGGGAGTAAGTTCTACTGAACACAGCGGGACTCTCTTCAGAATAATCACATATAAGATTACGCTGTGAGTGCCAATATAAAACCCTCCTCCAGGAGAGAGAAAAGAATGATACAATGATTTGTGGATTTAAAGAATAAAAGCAACCACAATTAATAGCTAAGAAGAGATCAGAAAAATGTTAAATAAAGGGAGCTGAAATAAAATACAGTGATGCCTCGCAAGACGAATGCCTCGCGCAACAAAAAACTCGCAAGACAAATTTTTCTATGGCCGTGCTTTGCAAGTCGAATATTTTTGCATTTTTTTTTGTTTTGGTTTGTTTTAAATCGCACAACCGTTAATGCCCAGGATGCATTGAAGTTTTGTGCTTGAAATTTTTGAAATCCTCTGTACAGTATGTATGCCTTTAAAGAGCACTTAATAAACACTTTGCAAACCAAATTTTACTTTGTTCTGACTTTTTTTGCCCATAGGAACGCATTAATTAAATTTCAATGCATTCCTATGGGAAACCGCGCTTCGCAAGATGAAATTTTCGCAATACGAAACGACTCGCGGAACGAATTAATTTCATCTTGCCAGGCATCACTGTACTTAAGAAAGGTTGAAAGAAATTTGTATTGGGTATTATGATGATTGAACTGGATGCCTGAAGTTTGCATGAAATGATGATATATGGCTCTGTGCTTGTGTCCTTATAATTTTATTATTATTATTATTATTATTATTATTAATTTATATCCCGCCTTTTTGCCCCATGGGCATAATTTTGTATGTTTAAGAATTTTTTTAGCTTATAGTTATTAATGTTTAGTATGTGATTATGTTATTTGAATATAATCACACACTCACAAACACACACCCTCTTCTTTCTCACGCATCTCTCTTGGGGCACTTGAACCAGGAGGGAGAGAAAACAAAGACTAACCACAGCCTCCCGGTCAGCTACACCGAAGCTGGCTTTCTGGCGCTTGCTGGTAATGAAAGTGGAGTTTTCCTGCAGCTTTTCCAAGAGCTGCCGGATCGACTTGCAGTAGTTGGTAATCTTACACTCCTTCAGGAAAGACTTCAGCTGGAGCAGGGCAGGCACAGGAAAGGAACAAGATGACAAAAAAACATTCCATGAAACAGTCACACTTTAAAGAGGAAAAAAGCCCTGTTATTTAACCTCTTAGTTGGTGTTTAGACACAGTCAGAGTCAAGTATAGAAATGGGTACAGTTGGAAGTGAGTATCTCCAGAACCTTGGGTTCTAATTTCAAACACATGAGAGTAGGGAGTGTAGCTGCTGCAGTCCTCTTGGGCATGAACAGTTGGCTAGAGGGGTGTTTTCCAAAAGGGGCACCCTTCATCCTTCCTTATGTGCACGCATTCTAGCGCAGGGGTCTCCAAACCCCGGCCCGGGGGCCAGATGCGGCCCACAGCAAGCCTCTATCCGGCCTGCGGCCAGCCTCTTGTTCCCTGAAAGAGGACTGAACACTTGACTGAATGTGACCAGAGCTGTGCTCTGATTGCATCTGGAGGGTGTTCTGAGGGCTGGAGAGGCTGAATGAATGAGCCTACTCATTCATTTATTCATTCATCTAAGTTCCATTTCTAATTTATTTAAGTTTTATATTTAAATTTTTTCCCGGCCCTCAGCACTGCGCCAGATATCTCATGCGGCCCTCTGGCCAAAACGTTTGGAGAACCCTGTTCTAGCAGTTAAACAAAGTTCACAGCTTCAACAGAACGTTCACCAACAGTCCACCTTCTGCTATGGAAGTGAAAGGCAGGTTTGGCTGAGCAGAGATCTCCCACAGGTCCTAGAAAATATTTAATGGTCTCAAGCCTCAGGGCCTGTTAAGGCTGTTCTTGGGAACAGGGGATCTCGCCTCCTGCTCAGACAACCAAAAGCTATCTTAGTCTGACCCAGGCAGGAGCCGGCCACGCAGCAGAACCAACTGGGGCCCTGGCAATATCCAAATGCCTTACAAAGCTAACGCAAAACACACTTGGCCATCATTTCTTCACTGTTGCAACAAGCCTATGTCTTGCCCCAAATCTCTGATCTTACAGTTGCTGGTAAAAAAAAGTCTGAAGGTGGAGGAGGGGGAAAAAAAAACAGAGTACGAAAGAGGTTGCCTAGTGACCACTCATTCTTGCAAAGGAAGCGCTTCTATCTCTGGGCAGGAAACAACAACTCCGTTTATTGGGCAACCAAATTAGGTTATCCAAAATAAATCAAGCTGCACTGTCTTGCTGGAGGCTTCAACACAGCTTAGTCCTTATGTGAACCTTACAGAGAAAAGAGTGACGGTGGCCCACCCGTTCCAATTTGAATCAGAAAGGCTTGCGGTCTGAAACTTGCACTCAGTGCTGGTCATTCTCGTTCCCACCCCACTACGGCTGCCAGAACCGGGCCACTACTCTCTTGGATTTGTCACTAAGAGTCCAAACCAGAGACTTGTATTCACTCGCTGTTTGGAGTGTCGTATGTGAGACGGGGCCTCCTCAGGACTGGCCCCCTATATCAGCGTTTCTCAACCAGTGGTACTTGTAACACTGATGGCACTTGAGGTGGTGTCTGGTGGTACAGGTGGGACCCCCAGACCCCTGCTGCCTGGCAGTGAGACCAGCAGTGCAATGCAACCAGCAGCAGGAGGAGAGAGCGGGCAGAGCTCCAGTCAGAATGCCCTGAATAAACCCATCCATTCATTGGGAAGTTCTCCTGCACAAGCAACGGCCTCTGGCACTGGTTGGTGGTTGGCAACCTTCAGTCTCGAAAGACTATGGCAGTGATGGCGAACCTTTTAGAGACCGAGTGCCCAAACTGCAACGCAAAACCCACTTATTTATCACAAAGTGCCAACACGGCAATTTAACCTGAATACTGAGGTTTT
Organism: Tiliqua scincoides; assembly: GCF_035046505.1. Classification (NCBI taxonomy): domain Eukaryota; kingdom Metazoa; phylum Chordata; class Lepidosauria; order Squamata; family Scincidae; genus Tiliqua; species Tiliqua scincoides. The sequence continues at coordinate 5,760,386 of NC_089829.1, forward strand.
AGTTTAGAAAACACAACTCATACATTAACATCTTTTACCTACTATTACTTGTAACCCGTAATGAACTTTTCCTCTAGAAATTTGTCCAATCCCTTCTTAAAGGCAGCTAGGCAAGTTGTCACCACTGTTTCCTGTGGCAAAGAGTTCCACAGACTAATTTACATGCTGGGTAAACAAATATTGGCAGGGAGGGGATGGCTGCTAGACCTTGCCACTGCTCATTTTCTCAAACAAGAAAATTTTTTTGGGAAAAAGCCCCACCCACAGAAGTGGGCTCTAAGGCTGCAATCCCAGCCACTCTTTCCTAGGAGTAAGGCTCATTGACTCTAATGGGGTTTATTTCTGAGTAGACACGCACAGGAGCGGGCTCCAAGGCTCCAATCCCAGCCACTCTTTCCTGGGAGTAAGCCTCAATGACTCCAATGGGGCTTACTTCTGTGTAGACACGCACAGGAGCGGGCTCCAAGGCTCCAATCTCAGGCACTCTTTCCTGGGAGTAAGCTTCATCTACTGTAATGGGGCCTACTTCTGAATAGACATGCAGGACTTGTCTCTGCCTGCGCTGTTCACCCCCAGCTGCGCCTTTGCTGTGGAGGAAAAGCCTCTCCTGGCGCTGAGTGGGGAGCTGCTCACGGAAAGGCGGGCTGCAAAGGCTCTCGATGGCTGAGGAGGAGGGCGGCTCAGGATTGGCTGGTGGTCAGCCAGTGAAGGGCACTGAGCCATTCCAACAGAAAAAGCCAGGAGCCTGCTGGTTGCTGATTGGCTGAGCCTGCTGGAGAGTTGGGGAAGGGAAAAAACAGGGAGCTTAAGCCTGCAGAGCGGGCAAAACTGAAAAGGGAAACAAACTCAGGGCAGGTGGGGCAATGGGAGAGGAGGGCAGTGAGCTCAGGGGGGAGGGAAGCAGCCTGCCCTCCCCAACATATGGAGGCTCGGAAAAAATCTCCATTTTCTTTAAAGTGACACGCAGCTTCAGCGCCCCTCTCCAGGCTGCCTGGCTCCAGGTGCCCACAGAGACAGCTCGCAGTGCCCCCTCTGGCACGCGTGCCATAGGTTCGCCACCACTGGACTATGGTATAAGCCTACAGCGCCCGGTATTCCCAGGCGGTCTCCCATCCAAGTACTAACCAGGCCTGACCCTGCTTAGCTTCCGAGATCATGGTATAAGCCTACAGCGCCCGGTATTCCCAGGCGGTCTCCCATCCAAGTACTAACCAGGCCTGTCCCTGCTTAGCTTCCGAGATCAGACAAACACTGCTCCCATTCATTTCAATGAAGCCGAAGCAGGAAAGCCTCCCAGCAGCTCATGCGCCAGGCAGAGGGACACAGCAGGTGCTATCATCTCCGGTGAACAAGTTGTGGTTCCATCCAGACAAGATGAAAGGTCCTGCGGAGGGAGATTTAATCTCTTCTTGATGGGGTGGTGCTCCCTCTGCAAGAGCGCACGCGTAGCTTGGAGGGGGTGCGCCTTGATCCTACTCCTAGAAGGGCAGGTGGAGAAGGGAACCAAGAGCACACAGTTGGTGTGCCAGCCACTGCTCTTCGAGGAGAGAGCAGATCCGACCACAGTGGTCTACATCTTGGTCACCTCTCATTTAGACACTCAGCTGCCCTGAGCGCAGCTGCCCTTCATTCATCTGGGAACCTGCTCCCTCTCATCTCAAAGGGAAGTGCGTGGAGCGGTATGATGACTACACAGAGGCAGCTCCGGAGTGCTTGGCAAAGGCATCCCCTGGAGCCCCAGCAAGGATGCCACATGGGACTCAAGTCCCAGCTGCACAGTCACACAGCTCACAGGGAACACTGATTTGGAAACAGCAACTGGTTGCAAAATGCTGCGGCTAGATTGCTAAAGGAAGCCACAGGGAGAGAATGTGATGCTCAGCAGGCAGAACCTACACTGGCTGCCCATTGAGTGTCTGGGTCCACTTCAAGATTCAGGTTCTTATCTCAGGCGCATAATGCCTTTAGTCTGCTACCATTCGAAACGTTCCAAACAACACAGTCCTGGAACGAGCTGGAATCCCTAGCATGTATGCACTGCTGAAACAGAGACGCCTGCGTTGGCTCGGTCATGTTGTGAGAATGGATGATGGCCGGATCCCAAAGGATCTCCTCTATGGAGAACTCGTGCAAGGAAAGCGCCCTACAGGTAGACCACAGCTGCGATACAAGGACATCTGCAAGAGGGATCTGAAGGCCTTAGGAGTGGACCTCAACAGGTGGGAAACCCTGGCCTCTGAGCGGCCCGCTTGGAGGCAGGCTGTGCAGCACGGCCTCTCCCAGTTTGAAGAGACACTTGGCCAACAGTCTGAGGCTAAGAGGCAAAGAAGGAAGGCCCACAGCCAGGGAGACAGACCAGGGACAGACTGCACTTGCTCCCAGTGTGGAAGGGACTGTCACTCCCGAATCGGCCTTTTCAGCCACACTAGACGTTGTTCCAGAACCACCAGTCAGAGCACGATACCAGAGACTTTCAAGACTGAAGGTTGCCAACAACGTATTCGAAAGGACCTGCTAGTTCAGATCTTTGGAGAACTTGCTGTGCATGCCACCGCCTAAGGAGATACAACTGTGTATCATACAGAAAAGGGCTTGCTTTATGGTGGCTCCTCACCCTGGCTTGGAATGCTTTACTAAGAGAGAAGCAAGACGCCACCACTTTCACAAAGCTGCTAAAGGCAGGCTTTGTTTCACAAGATCTGGGACGATGGCTACGAACTGCGGCTCCTTGAGAATGGATTTTGCCCTCTGTTAGTTTTCATGAGATTATTTTATTGTCTTTTTTAAAACTGGGAACCTCTCAGGGACCATATGGTGAAGAGGACAAAATGCAAATAAATAAACGGCAATGTGAAACAGCTGGAAGTCTGTGTGTTCCGAACACAGAGAACCTGATCCAGTCCTACCCAAAATAAGAGGAGACATCAGGAGTGCCTGAATTGTAAGGGGCAGAACCTGGATCGTGGCAACTCTAGCTTCCCAGTACTCTAGGTATTCCAGACTTCTCCCCAGTCTCTTCCCCACAAACATTCCTGCTTTTCTCCTTTCCACCCTACTCTCTCTTTTTTTCCACTCTGGCAAAGAGATGGGAAAGAGGGAGGCCAGCATGCTAATTGTGGCCATCCCCGGATGGCTTTAAAGAGCCCGCCAGCTCGGCATTGCTTCAGAAAGACGGGCGGCTGCTCCTTTCCGACAAAGCTTCCAGAGCGAACGTGGCAGGCCTGAATCTCTCAGCAAAGGGTTCGGTTCCAGGCAGGAGCAGCTGAGCCCTGCCCTCTTGCCAGAGCACACCGCTGCTGCTGCCACACACACACACACACACACACACACACACACACACACACTGCCGATGCCATTTATTTTGATCTGTCCCAGCCACTTCCTGCCTTCCAAGCAGAGGGAGGGGAGGTCGTAAAGTTCACTCTGGAGCCTGTTCACAGCTGAGCTGCTGTGCGGTGGTCCAAGAATGAACCAGACCAAGGCAGGAGCCAACCCCATGCCTGGAGGGACGGAAGGAAGGGGGGGGAGAGGGGAATTCTAGAAAGGGCAAAGCCAAGACAGGAAGCAAAATGCTGGCCTAGAAATGCACCTTGAAAGCAGAGCATAGGTATTCCCCCAAAGGTTTAAAGAGGGGGGACAAAAACGGAACCTCTCCCCCCCTCCAAAAAACACAGCTCCTTTCTCTAAGCATGGCTCAACACCAAATACTGAAAGGTGACAGAAAAATACAGTCTCTGTTGGTGTAAACTCTCTTGAGGAAAGGGTGGGATTGAGGTTGGTGGGTTGACAGGGAAAAAACCCATCAACAGGAGGAGACAAATACTCCATCTCATGCTCAAATCACCTTCGATAGCGATACAAGCCCGCTAAGCCATTTCTGTCCAATGTTGCATATATGCAACAAAGTGTGTCACATCAGATGACACCTGCGGGCTGGGCAAAAATGGGTTAAGAAGGTAGAAGATTACAAGATGCGGTGGAATAAATTCAAGCCTTATAGCAAAATGAAGAACACAAAAGGATGAAACAATACTATTCCCCAATGCGATAAATATACCCAATTTTTCATCAGATCTTTCTGCCTGTGTTTCATTCTGTTGACTTAAAATAAATAGGTCAATTTGCATTTTCCTATCTTCAAACACTCATCTGAGAGTACAGCACTTCACAGCTGTAAACATCCAGGACTGCTCACACCATACAGAAGAACACAGCTTGGGGCTGCTTTCAGAAATAAACACCAACACTTCCTTAAATGCATCTGTGCTATAAAGCTGGGAAAGGACTCAGGGAGTCAGTGGCAGCACTAAGGAGATGCAGGGGGTGCACACTGTACCGGGTGATGCACTGAGGGGGTGTGTGACACCACAAGTCGTCCAAAACTGTGATAACTTCTTTTTTTTTAAATAGTACCATCATGTTACATATCATTCAATGCAGAATTTTCATGCAAATGCAATGAAACAAACTGTGTTAAAATATCTGTATTCTATCAAAAGTTATGGGCAAATAACCAGAAAAGGAAAACACAACTGCCTTATGTAACAAAAAGTTACATAAACTTAACTTGAAACTGACCAATGAGACTGATTGTTCCAGAGCCAATGAGATATTAATATGACACAGCAGGAACCAGTAAGGAGTTAGTATGAGTCAGCTCTCATTTCCATGTATCAAAACTCCTATTCAGAACTCCTATTCTCCTAACAGCAGAACTCCTATTCAGTTGTGTGCCATCATGGTTTTTGGTTAGTTACTGACTTGTTGGGTGACCTGTACTGTTATACGTTCAAATACATAACTAAATTTCATGGGGATTACACCAACCCTAGTGAAGACACTGCATTTAGGCTATGCATATGACATTGCAATTTATTCTGTATGATCTGGTACAGGAGGAGGTCCGTCATGGGGGCGACGCAATGAGCTCTCATATCAGGTGATGCGAACCCCAGTGATGCTACAGGGAGTCCAACACAGGGAGAGAAGAAAGCACGGAAAGACCAATCATAAGAACATAAGAACAGCCCCAATGGACCAGGCCAGAGGCCCATCTAGTCCAGCTTCCTGTATCTCACTGCGGCCCACCAAATGCCCCAGGGAGCACACCAGATAACAAGAAACCTCATCCTGGTGCCCTCCCTTGCATCTGGCATTCTGACATAACCCATTTCTAAAATCAGGAGGTTGCACATACACATCATGGCTTGTACCCCGTAATGGATTTTTCCTCCAGAAACTTGTCCAATCCCCTTTTAAAGGCGTCCAGGCCAGACGCCATCACCACATCCTGTGGCAAGGAGTTCCACAGACCAACCACACGCTGAGTAAAGAAATATTTTCTTTTGTCTGTCCTAACCCTCCCAACACTCAATTTTAGTGGATATCCCCTGATTCTGGTGCTATGTGAGAGTGTAAAGAGCATCCCTCTATCCACTCTGTCCACCCCTTGCATAATTTGCATAATCTTCTTCTGCATAATCCAGAAGGAAAGAAATGCATTTTCCCCAAGACTATTTCAAGCACTCAGATAAACTTCTTTACCTGAAGGATGGCCGGAAGAGCCAGCTCTGGAAAACCGATGGTATAGGCCTGGCTGTGAAGATACTCCAAAATCAGGTCGTAGAGCTGTTCGATGAGGCCGTCCTGCAGAAGGAGGGAGAAGAAATGCATGAAAAGGAACAAATTAATACTTAGGACATGGGAATTGGCATTATGCTGGGTCACAATCCTGGTTCCCTTAAGCTGGTGTTTGTCTGACTGGCAGTTGCTCTCCAGGACTCCAGATGGGGGTCTTTCTCCACTCTACCTAGAGATGCCAAAGACCGAGATCAGAACCGGAGACCTTATGCATGCAAAACAAGTGCTCTGAAGCACGGCCTACCCCTTGGCCTTTTCTGAGCAATCTGCCAAAAGGCTTTCAAGAGAGGGAGAAATTACTTATGCGCATGTACTAGTCCACCCCACATGCAACGGGAGCAAAAGTGTCTGCTGGAAAGCAGCAGCCCTCACATGCAAGCATGTCATTTCCTCTGCCCTGTTTCAAAAGTGCCTCCCCAATCTCTCCATAGCTCCACTGACATGCCTTAGGTTTCTATCTGGCTGGAAAACACACACACAATCAACCGCTTGCACATGTTTCAAGAAAGTGTTGGCATCATTCATTTCTCCCACTCTCTGGACTTTTATACTCCCTTCTACAAAAAGCGGGACACACAGGACTTATGTTCTGTGGAGGCGCCACAGCTCAGTGGTACAATCCCTGCTTTGCAAGCAAGGTCCAGGTTCGATCCCTGCCATTTCTAGAGAAAGCTCCCTGAAGCACAGGAAACCCTCTGCCAGCCAGTATAGACAGCAACAGGCTAGATACACATCAATTATCTCAACCATAATTAAGGCATCTCAATCTAGGACCCCCCCCCCCGTTCCTTACCCACTGTAGTTCTTCTACAACAGAAAGCTCACATGATGCAATCAGCCAATCACAGGCTCCATACATTCCTCAACTTAATTACTTCTGGCAATACTTAATTGCATTTGATTACTTAATTAATTAGGGGAATGGGACAGCTTACTATGCTCGTACCCCACAGCACCATTTGTTAGTTCTATACTCTCATGTCAATTTCCACTTGTATTCTGAAAAGATTGGGTTGGTCTAAAAGACAGTGCAAAACCATGGTTTGCGTGCTTGGTGTACCGGCAAACCATGGTTGCACTTTGCTTCCTTTCTCCAAAAAGCAGTCGGCACAGCAGCACCCTGAACCATTCTGAAAACCATTTTTAGCTATCTAAAATGGTTTATCTCAGTTTGCATACACTTTGGCTTCCAGGTGTTTCTTTCTGAACTTTGGATTTCGCAATTTAAGCATCTGGTTTTTAGAAAGTTCAGTTTATAATGTTAACCAGACCTCTCCTCACTCTACACCTCCATGTTTTCCATCCAGGATTTCTTTACAAGATCCCAAACCTGCACGCATCTTACCCGAAATGCTTTCTCCTGCAAATTGGCATTGGAGAGCTTCAAGATGACCGCAAAGTTAATGGGCTTAGAACTCATACGGCCTGGTTTCTTGTTGAAGTCTACCTGTTGGAAAATCTGAAAAAGAAAGAGCCAATTATTACTATTTTACTATATTACTATTACTATTTACACTGCTCCAAATATGGACTTTAGTAAACAAAGAGAAATGTGGGTTACCAGCACCTTATAATCTAAAACAGATAGGAGGGAAGATGAGATGGGGAGGAACAGAAGCAAAGACACTTGCATCCTGCCTTTGTTTTATTCCCAAAACTTTCAGTAATAATACTTAATATTTGTATTGTCCTTTCTAATCACATAAAGCAGTGGTTCTCACACATTTAGCACCGGGACCCACCTTTTAGGGGGAAAAAAATATGTCAAGACCCACTGGAAGTGATGTCGTGACTGGAAGTGACATCATTAAGCAGGAAAATTTTTAACAACCCGAGCCTGCACTTACCCAGGAGTAAGTCCCATTTACTATCATTGTTATAAGAACATACAGTGGTGCCTCGCAAGACGAATGCCTCGCGCAACGAAAAACTCGCAAGACGAAAGCGTTTTGCGATTTTTTTGGTGACTCGCAAGGCGAATTTTTCTATGGCCGTGCTTCGCAAGACGATTTTTTTCCTTTTTGGGGGGGGTTTGTTTTAAATCGCACTTCGCAAGACGAAAATTTCGCAAAACGAAACGACTCACAGAACGAATTAATTTCGTCTTGCGAGGCACCACTGTACATAGTAGCTTGTTCAAAGTACAGGTCTGTAACATTTCCCCAAATGCAGTCACAGACCAGGGTAGCATCAAGTCTAATATATTAAAAATAAAATATTGAAATAATAATAATACAGGTATTTCTATACTGCCTTTCTTGGTCCTCAGATGTCTCCTCAGACTTTATTCAAGGCGGTTGACATAGGCAGGCAAATTAAATCCCCAGAGGGATTTTTACAATTTGAAAGAAGGTTTCTATCTTTCAAGAAACCACAACATTCAGATGTTTCTTTCTTGTTCTGGTCGCACATTCTGGCCTCCATCTTCCCACGCTCAGAGCAGATGGAATAGCTCGGCTCAGCCTGTCAGCTGCTTCAAGGTCGCACGGTGCCGGTGGCCTCGAACCGGCGACCGTTGGATGTTATCTTCAGGCAAATGGAGGCTCAACCCTCTAGACCAGACCTCCTGCCCATGGGGATGAATGGGGATGCACCTGAAATTGGCTCACGACCCATCTAGTGGGTCCCAGCCCAACAGTTTGGGAAACACTGACTTTGCATGTATTCTCTTGATGGAGAATACGTGTAAACAGGTACTATCTCCATTTCACCGATGGAAAGAATGAAGCTGGGATGAAGTAGCTAACCTAAACACCACTGCGGGCCCAATCCTATTCAACTTCCCAGTGCTGATGCAGCCATGCCAACAGGGCTCGCTCTGCATCCTGTAGTGGGGGGGGGACGGGGACGACAGTCACAGAGGCTTCCTCAAAGTAAGGGATTGTTTGTTCCCTTACCACAGGGCTGCATTGCTGCACCATTGAAAACTGAAAAGGATATGGGCCTGAGTGAATTTGCAGCAGAAGAGAACCAATTTACAGCTCACAGAAAACAAATATTCAAAGCAAAGCAAACAGCAACTCACGGTGGGAGGGAAAGAAACAGAACCCGATGAGCTCTGGTCAAGAGCCGGGACCCAGTCTGCATACTGGGACCTACATTCCAGAACTGGCAGGCAAATGTGTGGCCTCACCCCCTTCGCCCATCCAGTAATGGCCAATCAGCTCCTGTCCCTCTCCCTGGAGAGGGAGTGACACGGGGCAAAGAGTGACACGGGGCAACAGCAGTGCGCTCACTTTTGAAAGGTGGAAGGGAAGAAAGAGGAAGCAAGGTCAGGAGGAGAGCAAGGGAAAGTTGGCAATGGGATGGGAGGAAGAGCTGGCCCTTGTGCAGGCAGTGATGTTTTTAATTACCTCCTCGTTGGACAGACAACTCCACCCCCACACCTCCCCAATGCCGCATCACACTGACGCGGAAGCTCCGTTTCAAGAGCAGCCACAAGTGCTTGGTGGGGAGTCTGCTCAAACACACACCAGTCCGTGGCTCCCCAGTGGGCTCAGATAACTGGCTGCACACAGTCTTGGGATCCCAGCCTTCCGTCTGCTGCAAGGCACTGGTGGGCCCAGGCTGCTGCCCCACAACTCTTGAATCCTTTCGAGCTGCTATTTATTCTCCTCTCTGCGCCCAGAGGCCCCTTGGAGAGCCCTAGGGACGTGGCTGCCACGCATCCATCAGCAAGGAGGCTTCAGCCATTTAAGGCAGCAGCCGTATGCATATGCGGGCTTTTCTTTCTGTGTAAGCGTCTCTCCGAGCATATCAGGGTTTACCCCTCTTCCCACAGCCCCTTGGGGAAGGAGATGATTTTTAAATTGGCATGCCAGCCTTATTCCTCCCCCCTCCATTGATTGGAGAGGGCGGATGGGAGGGGAGGACATTTCCACCTTGTTTATCCACAGTAGCCTTCCAGCAGAGCCTGAATGCCTGTCGCTCCCCCACTATAAAAATCACTGAAAAGCAGGGAGAGCCAGCAAAATGTACAACACACCATCAAGTAGAGCAGAATCCTTATCACCCTCCTCGACATACCTCAAACTTGGGGCCACACATCCCACCCCCTGGCACCAGCCAAACAGATCCTAACTACAGGACGGCACCTACCCACCCATGACACACATCCAACCCTCTAAGAAGAGGAGCTGCCGGGGGCAGGCAGTCTCCGCGCCAGAGAAGCAGAAGTTGCTGTCAAAGCACATCACGGAGCGCGCACTTATTTCCCATGGCAGGGGCCTGGGGAATTCCGGCGCCTGGAGGGACGGCACAAGACATTCAACCTGTCATCGCGGTGGTGACAAGGGCAGAAGGGAAAGGGAGGGGAGAGGGAGGCGAGGAGAGGAGAGGAGAAAGAAGAGCCTCATTGCCTTCAGCAGCTCAGGATGTGGTGGCGAGAGGGGGGAGGAGAAGCACACAGCGGAGGACGCAGGAGGGACGGAGGATCGAAATTGTGGAGCCAAGAACAGAAGATGCTGAGCTTCAGATACAAAGCAAGCATTATCTCATTGTGAGAGACAAAGGGAAAGAGGCTTGCTAGTCTTCAATAAGGCCAGGGGCATTCTCTAAACTGGGAATCCCAGAGCGGGTGGACTCCAAAGACTAGAAGCAGCCAAGCACTGCACCAGGGTAGCAAGCAGGGTCGGATCAGATTCTGGATCACACCAAGCAAGTGCACAAAATGGGTCCCATGCACACAGCACAATATTCTGAGAGTCTCCGCATTTTTTTAAAAGTCAAGTTTCTAGTCCTCATGGATCTGAAAATACGCTCAGAAGCGTGGTAGACCACGTCCAGTGGCACCTCAGATGTCTGCGACGGTGAGAATTTCCAGGGCCAAGCAAGGCTAGTATTTAGCTCTTTGCTCTCCCCTCCTGCACAGTTAAAGGCAAGATGCTCGAACAGTTTGAGTAAAGAACTTGGGGGAGGGGGGACTCCAGATCAGCCATGAATTTCATGGGTGAACCTTATCACCAGCACTGGGTTACTGTGAGGATAAAATGCAGGGGGAAAGATAAGCTTGTACACTGGCTCCAGCTCCCTGAAAAAAGGGCAGGACAGAAATGCAAACATTATATATAGTTCTGCTTCATTTCTGTAACAGATTGCAGTATACCGCTTTCTCTTGGTGCAGAATCCGACTCTTCCTGCCGTAGAATTTAAGCTCAAAAAAATATTTCCAGCCCTGGTTTTATCACACACACAGTTTGCCACTGTTGGCCAGTAGTCACAAATTGGGTCCTACAAGGATTAAGAATTTTTATCAACAGTCCCCCAAAACACTACAGGTGATGTGACTGTCGCGAATTTTTACAAAGATTCTGTCTTTAATTCACAGGTCCTGCTATCCCTTCATGAAGTTCAGAGGCAGGCTGAGAAAAGTCTGTTGCAGGCCAGGAGCAAGACAGGTCCTTTCTGGTTCTTCCGATCCATAAGGTTATACTTTTCTATGTTTTTTTTTTTAAAAAAAACTGGATTTCTCTTATTAATTTCTTGCATACTGGAGGGGCTCTGGCATTTGCATGACGGGCTCCCAGCTGGTCACCTAAGCAGTCTAAGACCTACACAACTCCAACCAAACCACCAACCTTAAGTTCCTATCAAGCACACTGAGTCAGTATGGTGTAGCTGCAGGTAAAGAGTCAGAATAAGACCAGAAAAGACCCAGTTCAAATCCCTGGCTGACCTTGGGCCAGTTGAGCTGTCTCAGTCTAACCCAGGAGTGTCCAAACATTTTGGCAGGAGGGCCACATTATCTCTCTGACATTGTGTCAGGGGCCAGGAAAAAAATTTACATTTAAAATTTGAATAAATTTACATAAACGAATTTGAGATAGAACTTATAAGAATGAATGAAGGTCTTGCATTTGTTCAAGGCATATAAAAGGCCTTGCACAAGCAAGGCCAGCCTTTCCTTCACTGACACTGCAGCATCACAGACGTTAAATAGCAAGTAGTGGAGGGAGCCCTTGTCCTACAGCTCAGGCAAGACGTCGAACAGGCGTCCTTATGCTGAGAGCAGTTGCGTCGGGCCAGCATGGGCTCCAGCAAGTCTCTGGAGGGCCAGAGGCTCATTGGAGTCTGGGGGCTCCCCGAGGGCCTGATTGGGAGCCCCTGAGGGCCACAAGTGGCCCCCGGGCCGGGGTTTGGGCACCCCTGGTCTAGCCCTACCTGTTGTGAACACTGAATAGTGGAGGAGGAGAAAACCTTGTACAACAAAGTAAAGGAAGGACAGGAGGGAAATCTTGAATAAATACAAATATTGGCAATTCATGGGAGGGTCCCTGGAGATACCAGAAAGTTATTTATTCCCTGAAACCAAAAGGCTTCAGAAACTTCTGAATTTGGACAGCTTTCTAAAATCTTTTCCCAGAAGAGGGATGTCTGTGGAAAGGAAAAAAGACCCAAATTAATTTCACTGCAACTAGGGATCTCCCAGTTCCCCCACCAAGGGTGCGAGAGCTTGTTGCTTGCCCCAGCAGCTTGTTGCAGCAGCATCGGCTGTGGTTGAAGCCGGAAGCCTGGAGGAAGGCAGGCATGAACCACTGGAACGGCTGGGCTGATATATGTGGCTTGCCGCGGGAGAGGTGGGGGCCAGTATCTGCCGGAGGCTGAGAAAAGAAAAACTGTGCAGGGTGTGTTATGTGTGAAAGATACTCTATCGCTCGACCCGACTGGCAGAACCTCAGAAGACAGGGAGGGAGGAAGGAAGGAAACAGACGCAGGAGGGGGAACAGCCGAGAAGCCACAAGGGGTCCGGGAGAGGCGGAGAGGCCTCGCTGGCTGCTACGGGGCCGAGAGGATGCGGTTTACGAAAGGTTTGCAAAAACATTGTTCAACAACACACACACACACCACAGGAGCCTGTGCACTTCCCCCATGATTAGCAGTGAACCAAGGTGGCTTGGCTAGTTCCCAGACAACAGCCTCTCTCCCTTCCTTGCACAGCCGGCCATCCCTCTCTCTTGCAACACACACACACACACACACACACACACACACACACACAGGGAGACATGCAGCTTTGGAGAAAGCCAAAATGAGGAAGATGCTTGGAAAGTTGTTTTTACTGCCTGCAATTTATTCTACACAGAATCTCTAACTACTGCTCACAAGAGCCAGACGGACAGAGGAACTTAAGCAGCTACGGACATTCCCCGGCCACTGGTTCTTCCTCCTGCCCTTTCTCCAAGCAAGTAAGGACAACACACCCAGTTCCTTCTCTCTCCCCATTTTACCTTCTCAACAACCCTGCCACCTGGATTTGGCTAAGTGAGAGCGACTAGCCCACAGTCACCCAGTGCACAAGCTTCCGGGTTGAACAGAGATGTCTCTCTGGTCCAAGTCCAACAACCACTTTTAAATTACTGCTTAGAACTTAATTTTCCTGTAACTCAGAGTTCCTTTGCGAAACCAGATCCTTAAAACAGATAAAGAAACATGTACAGTTGGTACAACTGGCTTTCACTGGCTATTCCTTGGTACATGAAAAATCATATTCCATCACTGCCTTGGAAATTTGCAGTGCAATCCAATCTTGTGCTGGAAGAGGCAGGCCAAGAGGCCTACACCGTATTCAGCGCAAGATTGGGGCCTAACGTGGTTCAGTTGGAAGTAAGGGGAAACTCTTCCCCTGACTCCCGAGTAAGCCACCACAGCCCCAATGGGTCTCCTTGGACTTGCACCAAGGTGGCATAAGTCCGAAGAGAGTGGAGCGTCTTGCAACTGCTCCGCACTGCTCGGGAACGAGGTTGGGATCCAGCGTAACAGCTGGGTTCCAGCTCCACCTCCTGCTCCCCGCTTGCCAACGGACCACCTTCCACCCACCCTCCCTCCACCCCGGAACACCTGCCTCCCACCTCCTCCCCAGACCCTTGCATCAGCAGACACAACCCTCCCTGCCCAAGTTGGCATGGAGGCTGGATTCAGTCTTAGCTAGCCAGCGTGCATCCCTGCGCCAGCCCAGCCGACTCCTGAGAAGGTGCAAACGTGCTTTATGGCATGTTTGCAATCATTCTAGGTTGGCACAAGGGACTTGCGCTGGCCCAAGGTGCAGTCAGGATTGCGCCCAGGGTATCGCCAAGAAAAGCCAGTGCTCTTCCATGATATCAACACAGTTCTTCCTGGATGGGAAGTACCAGCATACCCCTCTCAATCAACACCACTGCACATGAAACAGCAGATAAAGGAAGAAATTGTGTATTATACATTTTGTTGCCATTGTTTCATGGCAGGGAGAGGGCAGCAAATTACTTATTTAACACACACTTTAGGTTCCTTTTCTTCCCACCAAAGCAGCGCACAACACTTCATAGAACAATAAAACCACAAGCAGCGTAACACGCAATAAGCAAAGAGAAACAAGAAAACAGAAAAAGAATTAAAAGGAAAGTCAAAAAGAACCAGAAAAGTTCACTTCAAGGCAGGCAATGCTGGAACCAACTGGGCCACTAGGGGAGAGATTTTCCATAATGAGGAGGGCATCACTGAGAAGGCCTATCCTGCATCCCAATGTACAAGTAGACTGATGTGGCAGAAGATGAGCCCTTTAGGTACATAAGAACAGCCCCACTGGATCAGGTCATAGGCCCATCTAGTCCAGCTTCCTGTATCTCACAGCGGCCCACCAAATGCCCCAGGGAGCACACCAGATAACAAGAAGACCTTCAAGGCCTCCTGGGAATTGTAGTTAAGAACATAAGAACAGCTCCACTGGATCAGGCCATAGGCCCATCTAGTCCAGCTTCCTGTATCTCACTGCGGCCCACCAAATGCCCCAGGGAGCACACCAGATAACAAGAGACCTGCTTCCTGGTGCCCTCCCTTGCATCTGGCATAGCCCATATCTAAAATCAGGAGGCTGCACATACACAGCATGGCTTGTACCCCGTAATGGATTTTTCCTCCAGAAACTTGTCCAATCCCCTTTTAAAGGCGTCCAGGCTAGACGCCATCACCACATCCTGTGGCAAGGAGTTCCACAGACCAACCACATGCTGAGTAAAGAAATATTTTCTTTTGTCTTTCCTAACCCTTCCAACACTCAATTTTGGTGGATGTCCCCTGGTTCCGGTGTTATGTGTGGTGTTATGGATCAGGCCAAGGGCCCACCTAGAACAGCTTCCTGTATCTCACAGGGGCCAACTAGGATACATATATCCTGTTGCCACTCCCTTACATCAAGCTTTCAGAGACAGAATACCTCTCAAACTCAGAGGATGCACACATTCATTGTGCTTGGAACCTGTGATGGGGTTTCCCTCCATCAGTCTGGCCACTTGCGTTTTGAGGGCAATAAGGCCATGTGTCCTGCCATAAGGTGCTCCCCAGTTTAGTTACCCACTGGGTAAATAAGCCACAAAGGCCTTTATAGGTCTTTTCCATAGGTCTATAGGAATTCAGCCCCCTGAATTCCCTCCAGAAACACATGAAGGCCAATGAAGTTGAGAGAAAGAACAGGTGTAATAAGGTTTGGCCAAAGGGCTGCTGCATTGTGCTGCAAACCATTGGGCTGCTGCATTCTGCACCAGTTGAAACTTCTGGACAGTCTTCAAGGGCAGGCCCAAACAGAGGACTGTAGTAGTCTAAGGGCACAATTGTAACCCCTTATGTCGGTGCTTTCCAGCACCGACATAAGGGCAATGCAGCTCTGAGGTAAGGGAACAAACATTCCCTTACTTTGAGGAGGCCTCCATGAGTGACACCCAACTGCAGGATGCAGCACACGTTCCATTGGCACCACTATGCCAGTGCTGGAAAGCACTGACGTAAGGGGTTAGGATTGGGTCCTAAATGAGATACAACTACAGTATGGAACGCTGTAGCCAGATCTTCAGGAAGGAATGCAGCTGGTGCACCAGCCAAGGTATACCTGGCCACAGCCATTACCTCTGCCCCCAGGAGCCAGACAGGTCCAGAAGAACACTTTGACAGCAAACCTGATTGTTCTATTCTGTCCAGAACAGGCTGTAAACTCAGCCCAGAATTAGCTTTCCTCCTGACTAAAAGCACCTCTCTCTTGCCCATATTAAGTTTCAATTTGTTGGCCTACCCCCACAGCTGCCAGGCACTGATTTATGACTTCCACAGCATCCCTGGTGCCAAATGAAAATTAAAAGGTAGAGTTAGGTTAGCATATTTATAACACCGCACTTGGGGCCCTGGACAACGTCTCCCAGTTGCTTCATATAAACATTGAATAGCACGTGAGACAAGATTGAACCCTCTGGGGCCCCCCGAAGGCCATGCAGCAAATTCCTCAGCATTACCTTCTGGAACCTGCCCAACAGGTAGGGGTAGAGTCGCCATAAAACGCCTGCCCCCCAACCTCAAGCTACCATAGTTGGAATTTCTGCCTTGAGGGTCACAAACTCTGGTCAAGCCAGCAAGAAATACACTTTTCATCCCCACTGGAGACTGTCAATCACACCTCTGCATGATTTACTGCTGTGGTCTTGCCACTTTCCAATCAGCAATCAGATACTGCTGGGAGCAAAAGGCTCATTGATTCCCTCTTGATGCAGAAATGCAGTTGAGTTGAGCCAACAGAGGAGGTTGCAAAGCTCACTGCCCCTCACAATAGAAACCCAGCAGAACTGCCCTTGGAAGAGGCTATCTGGTGTATCTCTGAGTGAGTCATTGCTCAGGCCTTCCAATTGAGAGACACATTCAAAATTGCAACTTGTAAAAAAACCCCAAGGGAAATCCACTGAGGCTGGGCCATTCCTACCCTCTCATACACTCTAGAACAGGGGTGTCCAAACCCCGGCCCGGGGCCACTTGCGGCCCTCAGGGACTCCCAATCTGGCCCGCAGGGAGCCCCCAGTCTCCAATGAGCCTCTGGCCCTCCAGAGATTTGCTGGAGCCCATGGTGGCCCGATGCAACTGCTATCAGCGTGAGGTTGGCTGTTTGACCTCTCATGTGAGCTATGCGACAAGAGCTGCTTGCTGTTTGACATCTGTGATGCAGTAGCAGCAGTGAAGGAAACACCTGCCTTGTTTTGTGCAAGGTCTTTTATAGGCCTTGAGCTATTGCAAGACCTTCATTCATTCATATAAGTTCCATCTCTAATATATTCATTTATGTAAATTTATTCAAATTTTATTCCTGGCCCCCACTACAGTGTCAGAGAGATGATGTGGCCCTCCTGCCAAAAAGTTTGGACAGCCCTGCTCTAGAAGGAAATATTTTACAGGTCTAAGACTGAAGTTTGCACCCAATTAAAAAATCAGGAAAAAAGTGTGCCTCATTATCAGAAGGTTAAGCAACACTGGACTACAGTGCAAGTCTGGACATGGGAGAACTGGGTTCAAAGCTCCGACTTAGCTAGGAAGCTCAGCTGACAACTTTGGACAAACCAATCCCTCTCAGACTCACCTGCCTCACAAAGTTTTTATAATATAAAAACGTATAGCATTCATACACCAAGAGATACTACAAAGTAAAAAAAACCCTCTCCTTTTCTATGAAGTTTACAGCACAACCCCTCAGTCCCTGTATCAGCCCCTATATCCTGGTTAAAGTCCAAATACATGCACATGCCATTAATGCCCTGTTAACTGTTACCTTCACAGAATTCCTTCTGTCAAATTTTATATTGCAAACTCCTTGGGGCAGGAATCTGTCCTCACACTTTGCAAAGAACCATGCACAGAGACACTCTGCCACCAATCTAGCTATCGAATTAAATACACACCTCCAAGATGAAAGGCAGAACAGGAATGAAAGTCCGGGTGCTCTCCGACAACAGAGTGAGAGCCCGGGCACAGTGCATCCGCAGGGGGTAAAAACGAGCCGTGGGCACCAGCCTAGAAGGGAAGGAACAGAGAGAGGGGGTTATTTTCAGACGCAGGATTCAAATCTGAAATTTCAGCCTTGCAATTGAGGTTTCTCGTGCTTGATAAGAAAACCAATTAGTTTGTAGGACAACAAAGTTGAAATTGTTTAAAAATCAACAGCTAGTAGTCCCCACTGCCTACCCCCAAATAGTCCTCCACCAAAACTAAATGCCAAATCAGAATTCTAGGGGGCAATAAAAGGCCACTGTAAGTCTTACCTGGAGATGTCCCTGGCCTGCAAATTTAGCGACAAGTCATTATTTAGCTCTCATGCTCCCTTCAAATTCCTCCTTACACCTGCCCATAGCGCAATGATCTGGCCTGACCCTCAAGTCTCCATACTCTGCTACAACTTAGGCTGAAATCCTACACACACTTTCCTAGGGGTAAGCCCCACTGAACATAGTGGCTTTACTTCTGAGTAAACACATATAGGATTGCACTGTCTATCAACGAAATGAAGGCATATTCACCGTCAGTTTCATCTTCCTTCCTTAGGTCGATTTCAGATTGCGAGCACCTTGGAGCAGGGCCATGTAAAGCACTATGTGCTCAAGCTGAATAAATAATAATAATAAAATTGGGTTTCATTTCAGCTGGAGTCAAGGCCATCACCTGAAGGCACATCGTGATGGAGAGGCCTTATGCAGGCCTGTGCCTGGAAGCCAGACCTCCTGGGAACCCCACATACATTGCCTTGAGTCTCACAGAAGGCAGGATTTTAAAATGTCATAATCAGAAAAAAAAACTAAGCTTAATGCAAGTGCTGGATTTTGGAGGAAGAGAGAATACAAGGAGACTGGACTCAATCTGGTCCAATACCCCATTTCCCACAGCAGCTGTTAGAAAGCCCCCAAATCAACTCCCTTTGCAACTGTTATGCTGAGGTATACTACTTTTGAACATGGAGGTTCAAATAATGGCAATAGAGGGTTGGCGCCACATAAGTGTTTTGGGAGAGAGTTCATGCACCAAACATAACACCAGCATTTAGAGGTGATTAGGCTGTGAAATTCTTTCACCTTCCTGCTACCATCACATGATCACTTGTAGGGTCTCAACAAGAGCTCCTGACCTACCTTTCCCCACCCCAATTCATCCACCCCCTGAACGCAGAAGTAGATCAGAGGAGATCAGGGGTTGACATGAGTTTAATCCCACAATAACTGCTCAGATAAAAGATGCAGAGAGCCAAAATCAAAAGATGTGGCATTTTCCGCCTCTGTGCACGCATGCTCTCATGCTCTCTCTCTCTCTCTCTTTCCAAAAGCCCCTTCTGCTTCCAAAGTCACTTTACAACCCAATTCCCAAATCGTAGCTCTGATTCTGAGAAGCAAAATCCCACCACATGGCCCCAGGAGGAGAAGAGACTGCTGAGATCGTAAAAACCAGAGAGGGCGAGAAACTGCATCAGCCGCACCGCATAAATCACAAAGCCACCCTTTTGCCCGTTTCCCCCGCCAAATAGTGAAATAATTATCACTGGATCCATTATGGAAATAAATCTACTTTCCCGCCCAAGACCTGGCAACCGGCAAAGGGGATGACGAAAACCTTCTACAGGAATTAATTGATTGGGGGATAAACCTGTTAAAAGGTATAGATTTACTGTAAACCATGGCCATTAATTTCAGAGAGCTCAACAGTATGGCAGTTGGCTTAAAAACTTCCCAGTGGTTAGGGACTGCAGTGGAATAAGTATGGGCTTGGGACGGTTTGTCGCCTGATCAGAGTAAATGACCTGCTGACCGGTGAGACAGGATATTCAGAAAGCCAGGCATTGGCTAGTGTCCAGCAAAGTCCGTTCCTACCCCAGTTGCAACCACCACCACCCCGAGTTCATCCCTTGGTGTCATCCTCCAGCCTCAAACCCCTTCCTAAGGCCAGGCTGATCAGGCCAAACCCCTTCCTGAGGTCAGACCACACCACTGCGCAACCATGAAGAGCCAAGCCGACAGCCAGCTCAGACAATGCAAGGCCTGTTGGGCGTGCAATGCCGCAGGTGCCAACAGCAGCATCTTCTGGCCTTGGCAAGAGCCAGAAAGGCCGAAGGCAGACCTGCCTTTCCCCTCCATTGCACTGATGGGCCGGCTGAGACAAAGGAGCACAGACAACCTCCCCCTTGCGCTGGGACAGACAGGGACCAAGAGCATGGATAGGGAGCAGAACTAGGGAGACAAAGCAGGATCTAGGGCCAAACACCACTGGACTGGAGCAGAGGGAGGAACGCAAGAGCATAAGAAGAGCCCTGCTGGATCAGGCCAAAGGCCCATCTAGTCCAGCTTCCTGTATCTCACAGCGGCCCACCAAATGCCCCAGGGAGCACACCAGATAACAAGAGACCTGCAAGGCATCCTGGGAATTGTAGTTAAGAACATAAGAACAGCCCCACTGGATCAGGCCATAGGCCCATCTAGTCCAGCTTCCTGTATCTCACAGCGGCCCACCAAATGCCCCAGGGAGCACACCAGACAACAGGAAGACCTGCAAGGCCTCCTGGGAATTGTAGTTAAGAACATAAGAACAGCCCCACTGGATCAGGCCATAGGCCCATCTAGTCCAGCTTCCTGTATCTCACAGTGGCCCACCAAATGCCCCAAGGAGCACACCAGATCACAAGAGACCTGCAAGGCTTCCTGGGAATTGTAGTTAAGAACATAAGAACAGCCCCACTGGATCAGGCCAGAGGCCCATCTAGTCCAGCTTCCTGTATCTCACAGCGGCCCACCAAATGCCCCAGGGAGCACACAAGACAACAGACACAACCTGCGTCCCAGTGCCCTCCCTTGCATCTGGCTATCAGAGCCAGCCTGCCTCTAAAACCAAGAGCTTGCACATACCTACTATGACTTGTAACCCGTAATGAACTTTTCCTCCAGAAATTTGTCCAATCCCTTCTTAAAGGCATCCAGGCAAGAGGGAATTGGACAAATTTCTGGAGGACAAGTTCATTGTACGGGTTACAAGCCATAGCAGGTATGTGCAAGCTCTTGGTTTTTGAGGCAGGCTGCCTCTGATTGAAGTAAGAGGGCTGCCTGTATTTAAACACTGGACGCTGGCCAATGAAGAGGCTCAGTTCTGGGTAGGCACCAGTCCAAGGAGCCTGGCTATCAGTGACCCATCTAGAGAGCCAAGGTCACCGAGGAAGTCCCAAGTTGCAATAACACTCTGCCCCGGTCACCCCTGAAGCCCTTAGGATGAGAACCTTATAAAGGGGCCCAGGGCCCCAAGTCCGCCTTACTCAGATGACCACCTGTGAGCAACCGGCAACCTGAGTGGTGGCCCCACACCAGGCCCCACCTGACCTCACCCCCAGGCATGGGGTGGACAGCTAGCCAAATCCCCCTTGATGGGCATCTTTGGGCAGGCCTTTCAGGGAAGTCACCTCGCAAACAAGGACAGTGCAGAAAAATTACCACAGGGGAGAAAAAAAATTCCCCTCAATGGTCACCCTTTATTATTAATATTAATCCTTGGGCAAACGTCCCTTGGGCAAAAGAACCACACAGAAAAATCATGGCAGAAAATGAACGTTGGGTCTGTGACCATAAATAAAGGACGAGGATGAAGATGGCAGAAAATGGAAGGAAAAAGAAAGACAGAGGAGAGCCGTGTAGCACATTAACCTGGAGAGACAACTCTCCCCCCGCAGCAGCAACCCGGCTGCGCGCTTTGTTCCGGGCAGAGAGATTTCCACGCAACCGCCGCCTCAAATCCTTTCTGGCAGCCGAGCACGGCGCGCTTGAACCCCCAGGCCCGCTCCCCCGCAAAACCCCTGTCACAACAAGTGAAGTGGAGGGCTGGATGTGGAGCTTCCCCCCTCGCCACACACCGCCCTTCCCTGCCCTCGCCATGCGCAGCTGAGAGAGGGGCTCAGGAGGCGGCTTGGTTTTTGCCGGCAACCCCTGTGCTGCTAGTTATCTCGTTGAAGCAGATTTCCAATTCAGCCCTGGTTCCTGCCTGAAGCGAGGGAGCTCCGGTGGGTGGCAGCTCTCCTCCCGTCGCTTCCCTTCACTCTCCCCGGTTTCTTTCTGTCTGCTCATCGGCCCTTTCCCTACGGTCAAGCGCCACCTTCCGGATCATGAAAGGCAGCGGGGGGAAAAAGCCACAAGCACCACAACAGCCCCTCCTGCTGAACTTTCCTGGCAACGTTAAACAGGAATCCAATTAAAACTCGTTGCTTCCGCCTCTCCCCCCCACCCCACGACAAATTTTAAAAGCCAAGAACTTTTGAAGCAAAAGCTGGTGTGTAGCACACCAAATTTAAAAAACTAGGATGAAAGAAGAGGAGGAACTGAGTTGGCCACAAAACGTGGGCCAGTTGCCACCTTTCAGCCTGCCCTGCTTAACAGGGTTGCTGTGCAAGATAAAAATGAGAGGGGTAGATAAGCACAGCGAGTCCTCGGTTTAACCAAACTTGGAAACAACAGACAACTCCTTTGAGAAGCAGTCATGTATGTTTTGGCTATGCACTAACATGCGGTGCGTGCACTGCCATTAATGCATTTGGACTTAACAGACTTTCGGCATTAACGAATACCTCTCACCTCTCCCCAATTAGTCCATTAAATGGAACGCACCCTGCATGCTGCCTTGAGCTTGGGGGAAGAAAGGTGGGATTTTAGGTTTGTTTTTTAAAGCTCTGATAAATAAGTTGTAATAAAATAAACCAGTGATTCTCAAACTGTGGGACTCACTAGGTGGGTCGTGAACCAATTTCAGGTGGGTCCCCATTCATGTCAATATTTTATGTTTAATATATCAGACTTGATGCTACCATGTTATACTGCTGCATTTGGGAAAACGTGACGGACCTGTACTTTTAAACAAGGTACCATGTATATCAATGGTTCTCAAACTGGTGGGTCGTGACCCACCAGTTCGTGTAACGATGCCCCGTTCCCTTTAAGGGGCGGGGCAGAGGCAGCAAAGCGATCCCCAGGATCACGCCCGTGTGAGGGAAGGGGGGGGCTATTTTTCACGTGCTTGGAACTTTCACTGTTTAGAAGCTGCAGGTTAGTTGAAAAATAGCCCCCCCCCTTTCCCCGCAGGGGCACGATCCTGGGGACTGCTTTGCTGCCTCTGCCCCTGCAAAGACTTACCCCAGGAGTAAATCTCCAGGGAAGTTTGAGAAACACTGATGTATATTCTTTTAACAATGATAGTAAACAAGACTTGCTCCTGGGTAAGTGCGGGTAGAATTTCAGCCTAGATTGTTACAAATGTTCCTGCTTGATGACGTCACTTCCTGTCATGATGTCACTTCCGGTGGGTCCTGAGAGATTATCACTCTAAAAGGTGGGGCCCGGTGCTAAATGCGTGAGCACCACTGAAATAAACCATCTACAAAACGGTGGAAAGAGACAACAGAGTTTTGCCGGTTGCGGTTGTTCCCGAAACGGGAGCAGGTGGCTCAAGAGGATAATCTTCTCTTTCTCAAGATTATTTATTTTGGAATGTGTCACTTCACCCCCTTATCACCTGAGCCTTGAGGCATCCAGCCACAGCAAAAGAAAAATAATACAAATAGAACAAGAGAGATAAAACAAAACACAGCATGGACTCAGGTGCACAAGGGCAGAAAAATCTGATGCAAGCCATACAAAAGCCCTGTAAGGCACGTATTTTTATCCCCATGCTACAGATGGGGAAAACTGAGGCCAAAAAAAAATAAGAAGAAGAAGAGCAGCTTGTTTAAGGTCAGCTAGTGAGTTCATGGTCTGCCAGAGACAAAATCTGAGCTGCCGGGCTCCAGATTTACGGCTCAGTCTCTTAATCACTTGAAATGCCAGCTCTTTGCTCCGTAAGGTAGCAGTATGAACCAAGATGGGGAGGGGCCGTTACAAGGGAGGCAGGATATAAGGCAAAGCATTAGAGCCTGTGAGATATTTCTACAGGTACCGCAGCATCATTTCCAAACCTCCACACCAGAGACACCAGCTTGAATTTAAAACAACTGCATGAACGTTACTGGCGTCCCTGGTTCATTCCAAGCATAGAACATGGATGAGGCAGGGAAGGGGAGCAATGCAGGCCTCCCATCGCAAAGCCCCCCCGGTGCCGATAAAACGGCTGCAGTTTCACATCCGACACTTGCTAGCAAATTCCGCTCTCTGCTGGGGACCAGCCCAGCTCACCTTTCCAGGAGGCCTGCAGGCAGCTGATTTATCTGCCCAGACAGGTGGAAAACTGCCTTGGCTCGTCCACAGGACAATTAAAAGCTCGGTTTAAGTGACGGTGAAACGTCTCAGGGGGAGGGGGAGAGGAGACGCTGAAGGGGAAAGAGAGGCAGGGACTGGAAATCGTTTAAGCCTGTTTATCTTCATCGACACTCAGAGGAGCCTGGGAGTGCAAGCAGGGTGGCGCTCGGAAACCCAGAATCTGGACACGGCGCTAACAGGATTTCAGGAGATTGCTGGAGTTTTAGAAATTTCACTGCACGCCCATTAACCACCGACGGCCTCCCAATCGCGCAATCAGCAGTTGCGCATGAGTGTATTTAAAATAACACGAATTCCAGAAGCCAGAACTAGAGGTGGTTTTGCCCATATCATCAGCTACTTCCCTAAAGCTGCCGCTGGTCCTGCGGGGTGCATGGCACCTTGAACTGAAAGACGTAGACCCCAGTGCTGCGGCACCCGACTTCCTGAACAGTCAGTTTGTTGGGGTTTGGAGCAACTCCGTCTGCTGTCCAGAGGTGGAAGGATGCTGTCCAGAAGGGGTTAAGTCATGGCCCAGTGACTCTACTCTTTATTACCTTCCTCTTCTGTGACCTTTGTGGGGGGTGTGGCCCAAACCCTATAACCTTCCCTTCTTCTCCAAGCATCTTTCTCTTCTTCTCTGACCACTGACCTGTCTGGATGGCACGCAGCAGGGCTCTGCTGGCGACGCCATCTTGACCACATGGCACACGCAGGACGAGGCAGCTCCAGGGCCTTGCTATCCTTTTAAGTTAGCTGAACCTCTGATCCTAATCAGATGCTGTAAACATACTTCTATGGAACCGTGAGTAAATGACTTCTTTTGCAACTTCAACCAGCCATTGCCATTTGTCTTTCTTGATTAGCCGGGTGTGGGAGGCTCCCTGGGGTTGATTCCCAGCAAGAGGGGGGGTCTGCTGCTGAAGCTACTCTGCTTCCCCCCCTAAAGAGGAAACCAATTTTAAGATTCCTCCAACACAGTTGACCTTCAAGAGCCAATCCTTGTCCTCTGTGCCCTATAAACCCCAAATCTTGGACATAGTGCCTCCTTCCAAACACTTTATCTCTAGTACAAGGACTCTGCCTGTTTAAGTGCCTGAATTTTGGCTGTTACTCCAACTATACATTGTGCCCGATCCCTCAGATCTTCATTTGTTCTTCTAGAAAATTGCCCCTGCATGTTTGTGGTCACGCATGTCCTTGGGTGGACAGCCGGTTCTCCAAGTTCCAGAAAGTGACAGTCAGTCTAGTTACGACCCTTGCCAAGAACTGCCCAGCCCAGAAGTAATGTCCGTAGGCAGGCTGGCAAGACAACCAGGATTGGAGCACGAGGACCAAGCAATAAAGAGCAGGGGGAGGTATGGGGCAATCTTGATGAAGGGAGACAGAGGCCTCCAAGGAACTGAATGAGCCAGTGATTAAAACAGGAAGACTCACAGACTCCTCAGCGTAATAAAAATTCTGCACAAATCAGTCAATCAATAATACAACTTTCTATTAATGATATCTGCATGAGCTTACATATGAATCTTGGGTGGAGAAGCCAAGGTCTCCATTTTTATATGCTGATTTTCAACTTAGTGCCAACTTAGGAGAGGTACAGTGCAATCCTATTCATGTCTACTCAGAAGTAAACCTCACTGTGTTCGATGGGATTTACTCCCAAGAAAGTGTGAATAGGATTGCAGCCATATTCCCTCTTGTGTCCCTCTTATGAAGGCAAGTGATGCTTTTCTATTAAAAATGTAACAGGTAACTGAGCAGGAGCACATCTTTAATCAGTTTTAACTAGCCGAGTTTATTAATTTAACCAGTTTATCAAATTAACAAACAGCTCTAACAAATCAGGTAGTCCATGTCTGAACATGGAGGTTCTATTCGCTAGCACAGCTAAACTTTGTTGAGAGACCTATCCTCTGAACAATTTTTGAAGCTATCTAGAAACACTGACCACCTCCCTTTATCTTATGACACCTCTCTTTATCCTATCTAGCCACACAAAGACAAACACACTTCATGTATGCACGAACGCACACACAAAGTAATTCCCAGTTACTTACTTTATACAGCCAATGATTACTTGGGTCAACGGGTAAATCAAAGGTTGCATCACATCACTGGGGTGGATGGTGCTCAGAAACCGACACCAGAAGTAGAGGCAATGGATGTATTGCCAGTTGTAAACTGACTGGTAATTTTCCTTCAGGGAAGGGGGGGGGGAAAGAGAAAGAAAAACAAGTTTTAAAAACTCATTAACCAGCCACAGAACTTTTTAAAAAAATCATAATGCATTAGCAAGTTTTCAATAATCTGTTGTGGTTTCGCTATCCACTACATAAGGAAGTAGGACCCCATGTCACCACTGGAAAAAGATGCTTTAGCCACTGTTCTGGTTTCTGAGGTTTCTCACCAACTTTCAAGCAAGTATTTTCAACCATAAGGACTAGAAACTTTTTTTTTTTTAAATGAAGCTAAGATTCTCAGGATGCAGAATTCCATATACGACACAACATGCCGACCTTCTCCTCTGGCCCTACAGAATGAAAGCATAAGCACGGCTGGGGCACTGACACAACTTAAGGACCAAGATGGGAGGAGAACATTTGGGGGGGGGGGTGTTCCACAGAAGAGAGAGGTTAAACTAGATGTAGTCTGCCACCCTCTCATTTATCCATAGGGTAATCTTACAACCTCAAAACAATTTCCAGGGGAAACTCTGTCAAACTCCATGTCCAGCAACTTCTACTTGCCCCAAATAAGGGAAAGAAAAATATCTTTGTTGTGGAAGTGTGTC
Organism: Tiliqua scincoides; assembly: GCF_035046505.1. NCBI lineage: Eukaryota > Metazoa > Chordata > Lepidosauria > Squamata > Scincidae > Tiliqua > Tiliqua scincoides. The sequence continues at coordinate 5,786,846 of NC_089829.1, forward strand.
CCCAATTTTTCTGTTTGGGAAATGGGCCACTAACCAAACTTTCAAACAACAGTTGTGCATTTATTTGTTGTGTTTGGGGTGGTGGAAGTTAAATTTGCTTTTTAAAAGGATGAGGATTTTATTTTGGTATACTATCCTAAATTTTGGAAAAGGAATTTTTTTCCTGACATTAAATAAACCAACACCCAAGACTTTCTGCCAGAATTGTCCCATTTTTTTTCCTGCCACTTGGGTGCAGTGCCACGTGGGTGCCACTTGGGGGTGCTAATTCCTTCTTTCCCCAATCCACTTTATAACTAAGTTAAACAACAAAAAATGAAGTATGAACAAAGTAACTTCCATATGGCGTGTTTTACCCCTCACATTTACAGGCATACAAGGAAGTCTTGCAAACGCCAGCCTACCCAGCAAGCACACAACTGGATATGAAAAGAGGTTATTTTGAGAGCTGATGAAGCACAATGTCAAAGACAGTGAGTTTAGGGCATGCAAATCTCACTTTTGCCACGAACATACCAGGAAGGCTTAGAAACTGTGCTTTCTTCCTCTCTCACCACCTCCTTCCATCTGCACTCCGAGAACACCACCAGCTACCTTACAGGGCAGCTATAAGGATTACCGAAGACTAAGTTAAAAGAGACAACAGGAGTAGCATTTGTTTAAAGCGTCTGCTCCATTGGTGGCTCTGCGCATCTCTCAGACCAAGTTCTCTAGCATCCAGTGTGCCATATGCCTTACTCCTGCGCAACTCTCAGGCAAAAAGAGCTGTAGGTTTGATGTGCTGCAGTGCCACCCAAGGGATGGCCAGAAAAGGTACTGCAAGTCAGAACACATTATCCAGGGAGCCAACAGGAGCCTGGCTAGCTGTGTACAACTGTTACTTAGACTGGAACACCTAACCTGGAGCAACTTCCCAATATGAGTAGCACAATAGGCTCTTTACCCTTGCCTCCACTTTTGGGGAATGGCTGTAGCTCAGTGGTTGAACCCCTGCTCTGAACGCAAAAGGTCCCAGGTTCAGGGCACAATCTCCAGGTAGGACTGGGATAGTAAGTAGCCTTGTCTAAAGTGCTGGAGAAACACTGCCAGCCTATGTTGGCAATACTGAGCTAAACGGATGAAAAGTCTGACTCTGTTAAGAAGCAGCTTCCCACATTCACTGTTCTTCGAATCCAGTTCATTTGCAGTACTGAAGCTAAGGTAAGAGGGAAATGAATATGGCTGACCAACTGCAAGCAGGGGTGAGAATTCAGCACTTCTCACCTGTGGATCTCTTTGGATGTGAAAAATCAGACAGGTGAACACAAAACAGGACAGACAGGACTGAGTTTCAGATTATTATGTAGGCGATATACTTTGCACCCTTCAAACACTGTATGAAAGCTCCAAGAACGATCGTAGCTCTTGCACCTTCCATCTCCACAGTCATTCTGCTATAAACTTGATGCATTGTTGAGATTTATGTTGGCCGGGGAGGGGAGGACCAATGGAGATTAGATTCTAACCACCCTGTTCTGAAACATCTCTCCTATCATGGAACTAACTGGATTTGGGTGCTGTCTGGCTTGCGGCTGAGGGTACGAGAAGCCAAGTAGATCCAATTAAAGACCTAGACTTCAATCATCTCTATTCAGCTTATCTTTAATGTCTGAGCACCTTTCTGGGGAGGCAGGATCAACGCAGCAGCCAAGCCCTGCAAACGTCAGGGTGTAACCGAACTGCTAATCTATGTCAGTTTTGTTGACTTTAAAACACTAATAAAGAAGGATTAGCAATTTGTCTCAGATTAGTCCAAATCAGACAGGATGAAACCCAATGTGGGGATGGAGAGAGGGAAGAATTATCTGCCTTCCCTCCTCCTCCTCCAAAAAAAAAAGCTTTAGAGATAACGAGTGATGGGGGGACCAGGTCACAGTCGATAAAAATTGGGTAACGACAAGCTGAAGCTGTCGCTAGAATGGAGACAGGAAAATATGTATGGGGAGACTCCCTAATCTTCTTTACCATAGGCAGGCTTTTGGTAATAAGATGAAATCCAGATTTCGTACCACCACAAGGTAGCACAACAGAGAGAAGAGAAAAACACCACACAACTGTCTCGTGGGTCATCTCATCCTTCCCCATGCTAGAGACCCAGACAGAAAAAAAGTAGCCCCACTTTCCAAGGCACTAAAGACGCTAGAACACAAGGCCTTGCTTTCCTGCTTCAGTCACATCATTAGCAAAAAGACATTTCTCGTCCCATCCTGACTCTCCGTCAAGCCGTGTTAAGCCCAGCTGTACAAACACCTTGCAAGAGAAAGGAGCCACTAGAACGGGAGGTCCTGGTTTCTCCATAGTTAACCATGCTTTTCATTTTTTAAAATCAGAAAGCTGCCTGAAGTTTTCTAAACTATTCAGCCAACTGGTGCGCCCCCCAAGCTGTTTCTGTCCAGCTTCCCCACGTGGAGCAAGTCTGCTCAAATGTCAAACAGTGAATCCCACTTCAAGAGAAAATATCGAGGGAAAAAGTACAGGCAAGGACAACTGGCCCAAAGAATAGCTGGTGCTTTCATAAGAAAATTATGTTTTCTGACTCATATTGCCTTATACATGCATTATGGAAAGTCTGAAAAACTCTGTCTTGGAAAAAGAGCAGACCTGTTTCCTACATAAGTGCAATCACACTAGAACTGTTCAGTGGATTACATCCTTCTGGGTGGCACTGGGGAAATCTTGGTACAAGGCTCACAAGAGCACACAACGCTGTGTGTGCTTGAAAGCATATATAAAAACTTTTCTGCTGGATGAGCCCAAAGTCCACAGAATTCAGAGTTCTGGCATCTCTGGAACCTAACAAGCAGGGGGTCAGACCCAAACCATTTTAGGGAACATTTTTCCAGTGATCTGAACCAGACCCTGAATGAAAACTGAACCTCGTCAACACAAAATGCAATTAACCAGTTAAAAACAAGTGTTTCAATAACCAAGCATGCGGCTTTCAAAAGCACGATGGACACTTTATTTGCCTTAAATGTGTTTTTCGCTGTTAAAAAAATAAACAGATTTTAAAGTTATATATATTGAATAGTGTGCTTATGTCTGGGTGCATATTCTTTGCTTTCAAGTTAAATAGTTATTGTATTCATTTGGTAGCACGCCATTGCAATCTGCTTCACATTGGTCTGCACAAATAGTATCTAAATTGGTTCAAAACTGATGCAAAATGTCTGAGGGCCCAAGCCTATCCAATTTTCCAGTGCTGGTGCAGCTGTGCCAATGGGGCATGCACTGCATCTTGTGGTGGGGCAGCAGTCACAGAAGTCTCCTTAAGGCAGGGGTCTCCAAACCCCGGCCTGGGGGCCAGATGCGGCCTGCGGCGAGCCTCTATCCGGCCCACAGCCAGCCTCTGATCCCCTGAGAGCCTCTGGCCCAGTTGACCAAACACAACCAGAGTTGTGCTTGTGGGGTGGGGGAATGGGGTCCATTTAAGTGCGTGCTTTATTTCTTGGGCTGTGTTTGTGCTTGGAGAAGTCCTGGACATTTGAGCCCATTCATTTATTCATTCATCTACATTCCATCTCTATATTTAAATTTTGCCTTTAATTTTTTTCTGGCCCTCGACACTGTGCCAGATATTTGATGCCGCCCTTTGGCTGAAGAGTTTACAGACCCCTGCCTTAAGGTATGGGAACATTTGCTCCCTTACTTTGGGGCTGCACTGCGGCTGTAATAGTGCTGGAAAATTTGACAGGATTGGGCCCTGAACCAGTTACCAACTCAGTTATTAGAAATGTGCATCGGGAGTGAGCTTACAACCCAAGCACACGTTGATGGACCTGAACTAAATCCACGTTCTTAATGACTCACAGAGGAGGGAATGAAAATGAGGACCTGGCTGCAGCAAGTGGTTGTCAGAAATATACTGCTTTGGAATACGGAGGTCCTAGCTATCACACCTGGTAGGAACTTCCAATGCAGAACAAGCCTGGGCATACACACACACTCACCTTCTTCTTTATCGTCATGGCGCTCCGCAGGTGGATGGCAAGTTGGCGGATATACATGAAAGCGTGCTGATAGGAGATCTGAGTGTCAAGGGAGTACATCTCTGTCAGAGTCCGCTGCATGAAGTTGATCATGGGGAGGGCATTGGGGGAGGTGAATCTGGAATTCTTCACATAGGAAATGTACATTTGCTGAAGGGCAGGGAAAAACAGAAGCAGAATATGTTTATTTTACACTGCCACTCTTCAACACGTACAGCAGGATTCAGAGACAGGTGACAACTGCCATCGCTGTGTTTTAATTTAAAATATGTAGACTAAGGCCCAAATTCTAAACAACTTTCCAGCACTGACACAGCTGAGCCAATGGGTCATGTGATGCATCCTGCAGTTGGGGGGGCAGTCACGGCGGCCTCCTCAAGGTAAGGGAATGTTTGTTCCCTTACTTTGGAGCTGTGTTGCTCTCACGTCAGTGAGAGCTGGACAGTTGGTTAGGATTGTGCCCTCAATGCATCTTGGTGAAGAGGTGGAGCAACAGCAGCAGTTAGAATTTTTCTTAAATCGGACACCAAGCAAACCCAGGTTAACAAGCAACCACAGTTTGCAAACTCACCTCAAACCCTGGTTGCTGGTCTTGGTTAGCAGGCTAATCTGAAATTGTGAATTCAGACAGTGCAAAATCTCCAGGCAGCTTCCTTAACTAGGAAGCGTAGGGTGAACCCAGCCAATGCAATTCCATTCCTTGTTAAAAAAAAAAAATTCTGCTCATAGCAAAATCTAAGTCTTTGAAGAAGCGGCTAGCTGTGCAAAATACTCAAGGCGTGTTGCATAATATTTGCAGATTTTATTCCAAAGTCAGATCTAAATTGGCACAGAATTTGAGTATGTATGTTTGTACACTGCCCCTGCTTAAGCGGTTTTTACCCAGAGAGAAAGGTAGAAACAACCAAGCACAGATAGGAGGGGGTCACAGCCCTATGGTATGTATTCAGGCGGCTTCAGGTTCAATCCCTGGCAGCAACTCTAAGAAAGGTTGGAAAAGAAAGATCTCCACCTGAACCCTTGAAGAGCTACTGCCAGTTAGTGTTGGCAAGGCTAAGCCAGAATGACCAAAAGTCAGACTCAATAGAAGATAGTTCCATGCAGTATCCACCACCACCACTACCACCTTACCTTGAGGACCGGGTTCAAGTAGACATCCTTCTTGTGCCGGCAGATTTTGTTGAGTACCAGAAAAGCCAACACCCTTACAGTTTCTTCGCCTGTACTCCAAAGATTGATAACTTGCTGGGGGAAAAAAATGGCAAGAAACACTTATTAGGTCACCCTTCCTTGGCTTCCACTGGACCTAAAGAGGACCATCCCATTCACAAGGCAGTTACTTCGGGCAGCGATTTAGCAAGGCACCATGTCCACCTCTTCCCACACTTACTTGATCTGAAAAGAGCAGAAGTGTAGAGCAGAAGAGAGTGGTGAGCCAGAGTGTCCTGGGATGTTCTAGGCCACTGCTCTCCTCTGCTCCTCGCTTCCTCTTCAAATCAAGCAAGCACTGGAACAGGAGGAAGAGTAGTATATGCCACCCTTCCACAGGCACCAGAAGAGCTTCAGTCGGTCCTGCATCACAGACCATCTTTCTCCACCCTGCCCAACTCCCTTGTAAACCAATCTTCCAGCAACTGCACTGGCCATAGGCTAGCATTCATGTCCAGCTCAAGGAGCTCCTTTAAAAGCACTTCATGACCAAGGATCAAGAATTTATATCGCCCAAGTTCCTCCTTGCTAATTTCCAGGGTTGTCAACTGGCCACAACAGACTCATGCTGGCGCACACGGGCAAATAGGCTTGTAGCTGTTTCTTTGGGCCAATTACTTTTATAGAGTTCCCTGCAAGGTAGGTCTGTTGCATCCTCTGCAAACTAATGACCGCACTGAACTGACCTTGAGTAGCATCCGCAACTGCTTTGGGAAAGTCAGGTAATAAGGCACAATGGAGTTGATGTGCTGGAGAACAGCAGCTGCCACCGAAGCTTCTGTGAGACATGACAAAAGCTGAAAAACAGCAGAAGGGAGGGCAGCATTAAAGTCTTGGAGAGACCCCAGGGCTGCAGACTTCCTAGCTTGTGAACGCATCTAAAACCTGCTAGTGATACACACATTCAGGCTCAAGTCACACACCATACTGTGTCCTCACTGGTTTAGAACCCAAACCAGGGTTTGAGCATCCAAATATAGACAAAACAAAGTTATCTGCTTGCATTTGCTATCCACTCAGCACTCCGTTCTCTAAGTGCAGCAGCCCTCAGAAGCCAAACTATGACCAGAACTATGACAGACCGTAGCGAACCACAGCTAGCACAAACCACGGTTGCAATTCTGACTTCTCACTCAAATCTCAAACCGGTTTGGCCGTTCAGACATCCTGTCAAACCATAACCGAGCTTTCCTAACCACAGCTTGACATGGTGTCTGAACCAAGAAAGAGGCGCACAAACCATGGCTATGACCCAAATCTGATTTTGGGCACAAGCCTAACCAGGTCTACTCAGAAGTAAGTCCTATTTTGTTCAATGGGGCTTACTCTCAGGAAAGTGTGGTTAGGATTGCAGCCTTTGTTAGATAATCCTCTAATAATTTGCACCCAAATCCCCAAGTTCCACTGATGAGTCCTAAATTACAAGCCCTCCGGAGATCAAAAGCAGTGCCTTGTTGGATCAGACCCAAAGTGATGACAGATGGAACATTTTGAGGGTACAGGAATATGGTGATCATATTTACTGTCCTGAAAAAGCGATGCCTTTGAATACAGCAAATATGTATTTTAACCCCTTCTCCTACCCTCAAATGTTACCTCTGTGGTCTAAATTTTGCCTGTGGTCTAAAATTTTTTGCAAGAATCTCAATAACAAACAGGGGTTCGACTGCCCACCAGAAATTGGCTACTGCTCCACAGGTCGAGCCTGGTCTTATTCTCTGGGCATTCCTGATCTACAGACCTGTATTCAAAATAATAATAAATTCCAACTCTGCTCAATATCTCCATTAAAAACTTTTTCAAGGGTGACAGGTAAGGGCTGCCAGCGCTCCAAGGCAGACAAATGCCAGAGGCGAGGGGGTTTGGGATAGGCTGTCTGAACTAGTACAGGATTTTACCTGAATATTGCAGCCAAGATGTGTTTTGATGTCTAGGCGTAGCTTGCCCCAGAGTGGACTGGAGGAAGGCACCGTCATTCTAGAGAACAAAAAAAGGGGGCATTTAGCAGGCTAACGTGCAGTACACAACAGGCATGCCACTGTATCCATGGGGGTTCCGTTCTGGAACTCCCTGCGGTTAAGTGAAACCACGGATATGAAGGAACACCCCTCCCTCCAGAAGCCAGGGGCCTCCAAAGGGTCTTCTGAACCTGGCAGAGGCTGCGGGCAGACCCCAGCAGAGGCCATGCGCGTCCACCCACCCACCAGACTCAGACTAACTCTTAGAGTTAAAAAAAAAAAAAGCAACTTCTAGTTTTTTTTAAAAAAGCAACCTGGTTTTTTTTGTTTTTTTTTAAACAACCAGAAGTGATTTTTTTTTTAATTCTAAGAGTCAGTCTGAGCCTGGCAGAGGCCAAAGGTGGACACACGTGGTCTCTGCAGGGTTTCACCGTCTGCCAGGCTCAGAAGACCCTCCAGAGGCAAGGAAGCAGAACTCCTCTTGCCTCCAGAGGGGGCACATGCGGGAGGTGGACCTGATCCACAGATAAGTTAAACTGTGAATAAGGGATCCGTGGATATGGGGGCCCCCCCTCTATATAATTCAGGCACTGGCAGTCTCAGCACACACTGCTACATACAAGGCACCAGACAACCACAGAAGAAGCAGGTGAAGGCAACAGTATTCTGGGAACTGTGGTCTTCCACTGTACTGTTAAAAAAGCAGGTTTCTAGTCCTAATGGATTGAAGAGTGTACACTTGTACGCAGTGAAAAGCTACATTTCATAGTAGAGCTATTCAGACTTCCAGTGCTCAGTGGAGAATTCTATTTCCTTTCCTCTCTCTAGATATGAAAACTATATAAATATGCCACATCTGCATAACACATTCACGCCTCAAGGCTCTGGGTTTATCTGGCAAGAATGCCAATTTGTTTAGCAGCTTTCAATATGTGCAAACCTGTTATACAGTGAAGGTGAGCAGTATATTTCAATTGTTGATTTCACAACAATTGTTGATTTCTGAGCGGCCCGCTTGGAGGCAGGCTGTGCAGCATGGCCTTTCCCAGTTTGAAGAGACACTTGGCCAACAGTCTGAGGCAAAGAGGCAAAGAAGGAAGGCCCATAGCCAGGGAGACAGACCAGGGACAGACTGCACTTGCTCCCAGTGTGGAAGGGACTGTCACTCCCGAATTGGCCTTTTCAGTCACACTAGACGCTGTTCCAGAACCACCTTTCAGAGCGTGATACCAGAGTCTTTCGAGACTGAAGGCTGCCAACATTATGATTTCACAACAGTCTGTGGAGATAGGATTGGGCCCAATCCTATACTTCCCTGCCACTCTGCAGTACAGTGGCACCAAAATGGCTGCCACTGTAGTCTGTGGGGCCAAGTTAGCTGCTGGAGGTTTCCTTGGGAACCTTGATTCCTTTCCTAAGGGAACATTGATTCCTTTACTCTGTGTAGAGCTCCAGCAGCCCCAATGGGCCTTCTTGGATCTGCACCAGCCCTTGAACTGGCACAGAACCAAGGAGAACCATGTCAGTTTCTGCAGCTTGGGAGGGATATAGGATTCAGTGGCAGCTTCTGCTGCCTTCCCCAGCCCCCTCCTGGGCCCAATCCACCCTCTGGCCCACGTGCCTCAGTTCCACTCCCTTCCCACCTTCCTCCTGCCCCAAAAAACCTCCCTGTCAAGTGGTGAGGATACTTAGTGCTGGGTGCTCATCTTCCACGTCCTGCCAGAATGGAGGCCCAATGCCAAGTAGTGCTGGTGACTGCACACGCCCCACCAGCACATAGTATCAGGCTGAAGGTTATTTCCATTTTACAGACAGGGAACTGGGCAACAGGCACCAGCCAGCAAATCCAGGCTTAACTGAAACCTGATTATTTTCGGACAGAGCTAAACTCTTAACTAGTCGCTCTGCCTGGATGGGAGGCCTCTAAAGCCAGCCTGACCTCATTTAACTCAGGATGCTTGCCAAAACTGAAAGCTTAAGGTTAGATCACTGGGAACCAAGATCATGTGCGGAAGCTGTTCTGACAAAGCACAACCTCTCTCCCCATCACTGCCCACAATCCTAGCCAGATCAGATGGCAGCATCAGAAAATACGAGAGAGGACGCCTACGGCAAGAAACAAGGGATTAATTGTACCCGCGCTGTCCCAGCTGTTTGCCTTCATTCTCTCTCTCTGACCTGCAGGTTCAGCGTTGACGGGTCACCCCTGAATAGCTCTCACTTCTCAAGCATTAGGAACTGGGGCCTGACACTTTGGGGCATTTTCGGTCAAGCCAAAACGTTTAAGAGATTAAAAAAAAAACCCTTACATCCTTCCACCAACTTCTCCTCTTAAAATGTCAAATCCCTGCTGGGATAAACCACATTCTTGAGCCAAAACAGGCCCAGAGAGTTCACATATTCCTGCTTGTTCCTTGATGTGGAGGGTGCAAATATAATTCTGACCTGAGTAGCATTTGAACACTCAAAGCATTTCACATGTCATCACAGTGTACCCTTATTTTAACAGGGTTGGGCCCACTCCTAGCCAACTTTCCAGTGCGGGTGCATCTGTGCCAATGGGCACAGCATGCAGTAGTGGGGAGTAGTTACAGAGGTCTCCTCAAGGTAAGGGAAGGTTTGTTTTCTTACATCAAGACTGCACTGAGGCTGCAATCAGTGCTGGAAAGTTGGATAGGATTGGGCCCTAATGCAGGAGAACGGGGTATTTGTTAATGCTGAAAGTCTGCTAAATGTGAAGATTCACCGTGGTGAATTTTTCATTTGCTTTAAAGAGCGTACACTGATGAAAGAGCATATTGGCACTGCCAGCCCTCCCACCCCACCCCAAAAACTAACTATCGCTTCCATCTTGGGAGCTCTGGCTAGTAGTTTTGATGCTCTAATTTCTGGAGAAGTTCATTACGGGTTACAAGTCACAGTAGGTATGTGCAAGCTCTTGGCTTTAGAGGCAGGCTGCCTCTGATTGCCAGATGCAGGGGAGAGCACCAGGACGCATGGAGTCTTGTGTGCTCCATGGGGCATTTGGTGGGCCGCTGTGAGATACAAAAAGCTGGACTAGATGGGCCTTTGGCCTGATCCAGAGGGTCTCTTGTTCTTATAACCTACATTTAGTATTCTATTTTAGGTCCTGTGGATTTTTAGTGCTTACCAGCTTTTAATTTTTTTTCTTTTTACCTTTGATGATATCCTTCACAGGTGAGGATGAAACGTCAGGGATATTAAACTTGCATGGAATGTGGTCTAGAACCTCAGGCGCTTGTAATTACAAAGAAAGAGATGCATCTCTCCTGCCACTGTTCCCCTGCAACTGGTGTTCAAAGTTATACTGGTCCTGAATATGGTTCCACAGAGCCATCACGACTAGTTGCCATTAACAGACTCTATGGTTTTGCCCAATCCTCTTATAAAGCCATCCAAGGTGATGGCCATCACTACATCTTGTGGTGGCGAATCCCACAGACTAACAACGTGTCGCTTTGAGGAAAGCTCTCCTGTTGCCCATCCTAAATAGAGCTTCAACCAGTTTTATACATAATGACCCTGGAACTGGGAGGATTGTGAAAGGGGGAGGAAAAAACTCAGGAATGAGCTGAAGATTATGTGACTGTCTATGTGCCTCTACAGGTATTGCTGCCTGTACTTTAATGCCACGTGTACAGCACCTTGGGGTTTTTTTTGTTGTTGTTTTTTTGCATTGGCACAAGAAAAATATTGCTATAATTAAATGACTCAAGATGAGTTATAAAAAAAATATTGCTATAATTAAATGACTCAAGATGAGTTATAAACTACCCATGGAGCTGAAGGCAGGATCTACTGTATGATGACACTTTAGGAAAGTGAAGCTTTGTAAACAGAACAAAATCAGGAGCTGCTCCCTTCCTCCCCTGGAGCCTTGTTCAGCCCCCTCACTGGTAGGGCTGCCAACAGTCCAAGGTTGACCTGGATTCCCCAAGAATCAGCATCTATTTCCCAGTGATGACAGAAAGGAAGCCTGGAGATTTTTACAGGGTCATCAACATTACATCACACGCAGGGGAAAATTCACATCCAGGAACAGCACTCTAGTCCCAGTCAGGATCACTACTCACTGATGATGATGATGATGATGATGATGATGATGATGATGATAAACTTTATTTCTATCCTGCCCTTCTCCCTAAAGAGACCCAGTGATGGTTTTGTATCACCCAGCAAAAACCTTTTTTAGCTCACCCTGACATTGGTATTTACCCCACTTGTAGCTTGGCAGGTCCTTGATCTTAATATCAGTTTTTATTGTGTTAAGAGGGTCCCGGAATTTGTTTTCAATGCATACTATGGCCTTTTGCGTGCTCTGCCTTCTGCTGGCTGCTTTAAATATTTATACGCTTTCAACGTTAATTTTGTATTTTTTAGAAGTTTGATTTTAACAGTCTCCATTTTTAATATTTACACCATGGGTGCCTTCAGGATAAAAGCAGGATAAAAATAGAATTAATATTTTTGATGTTGTGTTGGTGTTTAATTTTTAAAGGGAGTAAACACTTGTAAGCCTCCTTGGGAGCTACTATGGGGGCAGAACAGCAGGCTGTAAATGCCTGGATAAGTGAAGATAAAAACAAATGGTGTGGTTATCCAGGCACTGGGTGCATCAAGACTAGATTACAGAAACACGCTTTTACACAGGGCGGCCCCAAAGACTGCTCAGAAGCATCAACAAGCACAGGTAATCTATGGACTTCTTTGCTGTAGGATGTAGTGATGGTACTTTGGCCTAGCCGTCAGGGGGATTAGACAGATCTATGGAGAAAAAGTCACCCACAGGTTACAAGTCATGATGACTTTGCATAACCTCTGGGTTTCACAGGCAGCCTACCTCTGAGTGGCAACAGCATGTGGATGCCTGGTTGTCTTGTGCGTACTTCGAGGCATCTGGTGGGCCACTGTGAGCTACAGGAAGCTGGACTATGTGTCCCCTTGGCCTTACCCAAGAGGGCTCTTTTTACGAGTATCAAGACATCAGCTTGAAAGTTCTAAACAGCCTGTGATCAAAGAATCGGAAGGCCGTCTCATCTCGAACGAGACAGCCTGCAGTTTGTGAGACACTCGGCAGTCTGGTGGGAGCCTCTTATGCATTCTCATTGGTGGTGCCACAGAAGGACCTCCTCTGCAGCAATGCCCCAAGTGAGGAACGCCCTGATTCCAGAGGATGGCTGCCTCTCTGCTCTCTGTAGGCACTTGGACTATCGCTAAAAACCTGCTTACATTAGGGTTCAGTTTTATCCTGTTCCTAAGAGGTTATTCTGCTGCTGTGCCAATGTTTTCTATTGATGGGGTCTGCTTTTTCCAATGCTTTTATAATGTATTTTGGTTAATTGTGGTCTTTATTGCCATTTTCCCCTACATTCCCTTGTATGTCTCCATTTGAAGGGAGCGAGCAGGACAAATTATTATTAAATGAATACATTTCAAACTTTTTTTTAAAAAACTTACTTGGTTTTCTTTTTTGCAGCTTTCACCTGAAGCAGTTTTTGCAGCAAGCCGAAGAGGTCACGAATACAGAAGGAGACCAGTGTGTTGAACACTAAGCAGGAGGAAAGAAGGAACAGTTACTGGGGTGACTGGACGTCAAGCTTTCCTGCCATTAAGGTCTACCCAGTTACGGCATATACTAGGCAGAAAATACAGGTCAGTCAACTACGGTTTCAGAGCCTGCAGATTTGACCCAACACAGATCCTGACTTATATCAGGAGGGTCACAAGGAGAATCTTCCAGCTGCATCTAGAAAGTGGTCTGAGGCATGGGGAGGTCATGTGCAGCCTTCTCACACCTCAGAAGGCCTCCTAGAGGACTCCGAATGCACTGAGGCCTCCAGGAGGCCTTTTGAAGCTTGGGGAGGCCGTGCAGACCACCTCCTAGATGCAGGTGATGCCCCCCACCTGCAGATTCAATTATCCGCAAGTTTCAGTATCCAAGGGGGGGTGTCTGGGAACAGATCCCCTGTGGATACCGAGGGCCAGCTTTATTTCCCATGGCACAGGAGTGTATAGATCCCATCGCTATGATTTGAAGGCACAAGACATAGCCACTTTCTAGAAGCTAAGTAGATCTGGGAATCCCATATAGGCTACCATAAAAGAAAGGCAAGATATCTCAGACATCCTGCAATGAATTTGGCACCAGGCACAGACTCCAGTTCCTGAAAACAAGTCTGAGCTTAACTTTTTAAAATAAGTTTCTAGTCCTCATGGCAATCTTAAAAAAACGAATAGTGCAATGCAGTGGTGAAAGAGGGTGTGGGAAAATAGGGAACAAGGCTTCAACTGATCAGAGGAGAAGGCTTTAATGCAGTGAGGAAGTTGGTCCCTCTGTTTCGGGATCACCAACACTGACAGGCAGCATCTCTCCAGAGTTTCAGACAAGGGTCTTTCCCAACCTTACCTGGAGATACTGCCAGGAATCTGGGACCTTCTGCTTGCAGAGAAGAAAAGGCTCAAGCTCTGTTTTACAGCCGCTCCCTAAAATTCAATTAAAATGACCGTCTTTCCCAGACTGCTCATTAGAGTAGAGAATACTGGGTTAGAGGGACTTAACAGTACAAGATAGCTTTGCATGTTTTCATGCTAGTTGCGCTTGGCTTCAGCTGTAAATCATCTAACACAATTTCATTTATTTGAAAACTGCATCATTAGAAGAAATAATCACCAACTTGAAAATGTCTAATCGATTCACGCACCCCCGACGCTAACATTTACACCTATGAAATCAAGAATTTTGGTCGCTTGAACGTTGGGATATCTACACAAACAGCTACCTTGCAAGGTATTTGCTTAAATAAGGTGACAGTGAAAAACCCGCATCTTGGGATCCAAGACATAAATTGATGCCACTTTGGCACCCCCTGCTGGAATGGCTTCTGCATAGCCCAGGGTGGGAGAATTAATGTAGGGATAAGGCCAACACTTAGAGGCTATGCTTTGCACGCATAAGGTCCTGGGTTCAACTTCTGGCAGCTCCAGGAAAGGTTGGGAAACACCAGTTTGAAAATGTGGAGGCCACTACCAGCTAAAGTCAGATAATATTGAACAAGATGGACCAAAGGTCTGACACAGCAGAAAGTAGCTTTTTATGTACACCCATACAATCATTACAATAGAGAAAAGAATTAAGTACCGTTGGATGTGGTGCAGAAATATTATTATTATTAATAACAGTATTTATATATCGCTTTTCTGTAAACCGCTTTGTGGACTTTCTTGTTGAGAAAAATCAAACAACTAATGGCTCCCTGTCCCAAAAGTGCTCACAATCTACAAAAAATATATCATTTCCAAACCTTGGAAAATAAAGTCAATGGACTTTATTTGCCACATTTGAAAATGGTATACATACTCTACAAATGTGTTTGCCAGCAATCTGATATAAGTTCTACAGTAAATTAATCTGAGGCCAAGTAGTGTTGTCTCAGTTCTTAGTACACCAACATGAAATAAGACAAAGCTGCTGAATTTTTCCAATTACCCACCATATACCCCATTATAGCATCTGTCTGCAAATTAATAACCCCTTTTTAGTAGCATGGGAAAAGGTGCTTTCTCCATATAATGCATGGTTCTATAAACCTGGGTCAAGTTCCATCTTAGTGGCATTTTTTCCTAAACTGAAACACCCCAAATGCTAATTTTCCTTGCATGGAACATGCCCCAACCCACATGATTCCATGGGATGCAAAGGTCAGCTACCATTATCTGCTCCTGCAGGCTCACCTGTGCTGTCAGTCACTTTGAACTTGCTGGGATCTGGCCCTACAGCTTCTCCTTTGGCTGTCACCACACAGGCTTTGAAACCCTGGGTGATGTCCCGGAAAAGCCTGGGAGACAAATGCTTCTGAAAAAGAATGCAACATAAGAAAAAAAAATACTGCCATTTTTAATTTGGGCTGGAAGCTATTTGTGGGGGACAAAGAAGAAAATTCCCCAGGACATTCTAGAAGTCAAGCACTGACATTATTATGTTAAACGTAGACAAATGAAGCAGTATAATCCTCACTGCTATCTTTTTTTTGTTTTACATTATTCATTTAAAGTGGATGAGGCTGTGGGGTTATTTGCTGCCATCAACACCACCCTGGTTGGCCCATTCTATATGTCAGTTTTGCAAATATCCAATAGTGCACTGTTTTACTTCCTAAGAAAAGTTGCGAGAGGTTTTCAACCTGAGGAACAGCAACAACATCACTGGCCCATTTTTTTTTTAAAAAAGAATGAGGGAACATCTTCACACATAGTTAAAGAATTAGGTTCTCAAGGACAAATAAGGAAATTTCCCAGCTCTCTCCAGTTTTGGCTAGTTAGTTAACACCTGGAGAGCCACATCTTG
This sequence comes from Tiliqua scincoides, assembly GCF_035046505.1. Lineage (NCBI taxonomy): Eukaryota > Metazoa > Chordata > Lepidosauria > Squamata > Scincidae > Tiliqua > Tiliqua scincoides. The sequence continues at coordinate 5,802,406 of NC_089829.1, forward strand.
GCTGAGTTAGCAAGGGCAATCTAAGCAACATGACTCCTAGCACCTAAAAAGTCAACTTTTTTCCCCTCCCCAAAACCCAGCTCAATTTCTTGCCTCTGCAGCTGTTTTCCAATGTTCCACCATCTTTAAGGTCACAGATACAAACTCAAGCTTTTTTCGTTTGGCAGGTCCTTCTTCGTCGTCGTCATCATCATCATCGCTTGCTTCCTATGGACATTTTTCAAAAGGATTCCAAGCGTAAACAAGACAACTGTGAAATGAATTATAACTGTGAACTGCTCTAGAAGCCACATTGGGCTGAAAAGCAAAGGTATGGAATAAAATACTAGAGCTCTTCAAGGAACCTTAGAGTTAATCTCTCTGTGAAAGGAAACACAAAAGAAGTTTAATAGAGCAAGCCTAAGCCTGTCTACTTAGAAGTAAACTCCAGTGAATTCAAAGGGGCTTATGCCCAGGTAGGCATGCACTGGACTGCAGTCTTAGGGCACAAGACAAATATGTAAGCTTTGGCAAACCAAACCAAAGAACCCACTGTAGACCAAACCAAACCAACGCTATGAGTTGCTATTAACAGAAGGTGATTTGCAAAAGTTCAGTACACAGAGTGGCGTAGCTGTCGGGGATGCAAAGCACTAGGTTTGGAAGGAAGCCTCACTGCAGTGTGCGAGGGGCTCCGAAGGGGAGGGGCCCCTCGCACACTGCTGTGAGGCTCCCTTCCAAACCTAGTGCATTGCACCCCCGATAGCTACACCACTGAATACACACAACAACAATCCAGCTAGTGTACCTCCAGTTTTTCCGGTAATGTGTGAAGTTCCTCTTCGTCATCGCTATCAGAGTCATCAAAATTAAGCAGCGTACGGTCATTTTCTTCCAAAAATTTATAGAACTCTGGATCTCGTGCCTTCAGCCGAGAGAGCTGGTCTTTGTGTTCTGAAGCCTTCCCCTTCTTTGTTTTCCTAATGGAAGGGGAAGAATTTAAACTGTAAAGCCAGCAAGTTTTCTATCACCGAGGCAACTTTTCTACAGCCTGACTTATTTATTTAGTTACTTATTTAAGAAATTTATACCCTACCTTTCCCAAGCCAAAGCAACTCCACAGCAACTGCCATTGAATCCTTGCCCACTGCTGCAAAGGATTCTGGATGGAGTTTAGGAGCAGGAACAGGTGTGTGGATCTACTTTGTTTTACCCTAGAACGAGCCATTTGCAGTCCTCGGGGACGGCTAATCCAGCCCACGGGGAGCCCCCAGTCTCCAATGAACCTCTGGCCCTCCAGAGATTCACTGGAGCTCATGCTCCAGCTCCAGTCATGCTGAACATGACTACTCTGAAATGTGAAGGTCAACTGTTTGACCTCTTGTGCGAGCTGCGGGCCAAGGGCTCCCTTCAACTGCTTGCTGTTTCACATCTGTGAAACAGCAGTGGCGGCAAAGGAAAGGCCGACCTTGCTTTGCGTAAGGTCTTTTATCACAAGACCTTCACTCATTCATATAAGTTCCTTCTCTAATATATTCATTTATGTAAATTTACTCACATTTTAAATGTAAATTAATTTTTTTAATCGGCCCCCAACACAGTGTCAGAGAGATGATGCGGCCCTCCTGCCAAAAAGTTTGGACACCCCTGCCCTAGAACACTGAGGCCCACCAACTGAAGTCAGATGCAAGATGGTGCCTTCCGAGGGCAGAACAAACCCCCTACCACATCCGAGTGGGTATGGAGCAAAGACTTTAATTTGGCAAGGGAAGCCTCATGGCTAGTGTGGATACAGGGAAGTTCTTTTCCCTCTTGCAGAACACCAGAACCAAGGGACATCTACCAAAATTATCTGGTGAGAGAGCAGACAAAAGGAAACATGTCTTTACCCAGTGGTTTCCTCATCTGTAGAACTCCTTGCCACAGGAAATTGTGATGGTGCCTGGCCTAGATGCCTTTGAAATTTATGGAAGGAATGTCCATCATAGGTTACAAGTTATGATGACTAGATGCAACCTCCAGGTTTTAAAAGCAGCCGCTCTCTGAGTGCCAGACGCAAGGACGTGGCAACAAGATACAAGTCTCTTGTGTGCATCCAGAGGCATCTGGTAGGTCCCTTTGAGATACAGGAAAGCTGGACTAGATGGGCTCTTGGCCTGATCCAGCAGAGCTTTTCTTATGCTGTTTCTACTAACATTTGGGAATGAGAAGCCCCTGTTGACCTACTGAAAATCATCCAGTGATCGGAAGGCAGATCCTAACTTCCGCTCTGCTTACCTCTGTTCTAGTACAGATGCTCCGTTTGTACAAGACACAGGCCAGGGTCTGGTGCCAGACTTACTTGCCTCAGGGAGCAGCCTGCATGGTAAACCCAGGGCCAAGTGTACGTCCAGGAAGGAGGGGGTGAGAGACCGGTGAGGGGGTGAGAGACCAGCCAAGATCAGGAGAATATAAGGAGTGGGCCCAGTGGCGTCACTAGGGGTGTGTGGAGGGTGCAGGCTGCACCGGGTGACGCACACAGGGGGGTGACGCGCACTGGGGGGTGACATGCTAAAATTGCAGTGGTTAGGAGTAACCCCATCATATTATATCCCGTTGGATGCGGAATTTCCAGCTGAATGCAATTCAAAAAACTAAAGTGAAATATCTCCTTTGTATCAAAAGTTATGGCCAAAAGGCTGGAGAACAAAAAATGCATGGATCCCTATGGAAAGTGAAAGTGAGTCGTATCGCGCATTTACTTGTGAGTAGGCGAACTTGCCTTAGTCCGTCAGAAAGGGCAGGCTGAGAGGAATCCAACAACACCAGAATGATCCTGATCCAATGAATGCAGCCCTCAAAAACAACTGAGAAGGAAGTCCCTCCCTCCAAGCAGATGAACGTATTGTTGGATGTTGGCAACCTTCAGTCTCGAAAGACTCTGGTATCGCGCTCTGAAAGGTGGTTTTGGAATAGCGTCTAGTGTGGCTGAAAAGGCCGATTTGGGAGTGACAATCCCACACCGGGAGCAAGTGCAGTCTGTCCCTGGTCTGTCTCCCTGGCTACGGGTCTTCCTTCTTTGCCTCTTTGCCTCAGACTGTTGGCCAAGTGTCTCTTCAAACTGGGAAAGGCCATGGAACGCATTGAGCCCTATGGAAAGTGAAACTAAGCCTCATGATTGCGTTTACTCACGAGTAAGCAAACGTGCCCTGGCTGGTGTGGAAGCTCAGGTGACAGAGAGTGCAAGGCTACCAGAATGGTCCTGATCCTATGCACCTGGAACTAAACAAGTGCTCCAGAATGTAGCCTCCCCCCCACCACCACCACTAAAAAGGATCAAAACAGAGGCTTCAGCTGATAAGGTGAACCTTTTTGAGGCTTTCAAAGCCAGGTGGATCCTGACAGTGATCTGGTTTAAACAGAAGTTCTTAAATGGAACTGGGCACTGGGTAGGGTTGAAAACCTTACTGGTTTTGGAGGGGGCGTGTTATTGCAGGCAGGTTACAGAGGAAATTCACTTGGTGGACAAGGGCTGGCTTCTGCTTATTTAATTATTTGCTTTACTTTAATTATTTATACTTATTTTAATTTGCCTGATGATGTCACTTCCACCATGACATCACTTCTGGTGGGTCTTGGACAGATTGTCATTCTAAAAAGTGGGTCCCAGTGCTAAAAGTTTGAGAACTGCTGCAATAAGGTGTTAGTAAGTTAACACCGGGGGGGGGGGGGTGTGTGCGACACCACTAGTGACCAAAATTACAGTTTGGAGGAATAATACCATCATGTTATATATCAATCAATGCATAATTTCATGCAGAATGTGTTCTATCTTTGTTCTACCAAAAGGTACAGCCAAAAAACCAGTGGGGGCAGAGAGATGGTACATCACCACGCCCACCACTTGGGGTGTTGCCCCACCCACTGCATGGGGGGTGACACACTAGCATCCCGCGCTGCGTGATGCGAACCCTAGTGACGCCACTGAGTGGGCCAGAGATTAGAATGGGCTGGCTGGCTAGAAGCAGACTGAAAGGGAGACTCCAGCATCCTAAGAGGCTGGCCTAGAGCAGTTTTTCTCAAATTGTGGGTTGGGACCCACTAAGTGGGTCCCCATTTATTTCAATATGCATTCTATTTAAATGTGGATAGGACTGCAGCCTTTGAGATGTTTAGGGATTTTTTTTAAACAGATCAGCAAATGATTGGGAGGGTTAGAGGAGCCTCTTTATTTTAAATAGTTTTAAACTTACTGTAAACTTTTAATTTACTTACTTGCTTGCTTGCTTAACTGATTCGATCGTATGGGAGATGTTAAAAATTTTCCTGCCTGATGACGTCACTTCTGATCATGACATCACTTTTGGTAGGTCCTTGTCATGAATATGTGCAGTTCAGGCCTAGTAGCACTGCAAAGCCTGAACCAAAGTAACCCAGTAACACAGAAGGGGCTTGCAAGGGGCTTGCAGTCCTAGCTGCTAGGAATTTACAACTCAATGGAAGGTGATAATGTAGCACCTAGGCAGCCAGAAAGACGCCCATCAAGGATGGAATGCAGCTGTAGATCTCCAGGGGGGAAGGAAGAGCTGAGAGGGCGAGCATCCAGCCCACTTCCATAGGACAGGGTCTTTGGTCTTTGTCTCTTGGTGGAAAAGGTGGTGGGTACACATCCTGCCCCGACAGGACCATGTGGCCTCTTAGGTAACTGACCTGAGGATCTACAAAACAAGCTGACCCAGGTGAGAGTTAGAGAATAATAGAGTTAGCCAGTTAGCTTTGTTGTTTTATCCTGATAGGTTTCCTAGAAGTTTTTATGCCTCTAGCATTTGCTGCTTTTTGTAACTTTTTGTAACCCTATGTACTTAATAAAGTAAAAATCCTTTTACCATGTTGGTTCATTATCTGTTGGGGACAAAGGTTCAGAATCCTGCCTAGCCTTTCAGCAAGCTACCAAAAATCCTCATTGTGGACTAGTAACTTGAGGACTGAGACTTTAAGTAAAGAAAGTGCTCAGTGACTACAAGGGATATAGTTAAGCCTAGAGGGTCTCAGTACCCCTGGACTGAGACACCTGGCTCTTACAGGGTGGAGGCAGTACTACCGAAAAGGGATCTTTGAGGGCTCTAGGGTTCAGAACCGACAACTCTGAGCACCCCAAAACCCTGGGAGCGAGACCCGAGACCAAGTATACGACAATCCTCACAAATTGCCATTTTTAAAAGTGGGTCCCGATGCTAAAAAGTTTGAGAATACTGGCCTAGAGGAAAGAGTTGATGCTCTCCCTGTCTTTGATGTGAGGTCTAGGGGAAGAAAAGGGACAGCAGCCAGATGGGTGTGACCTGGGAAGTCCCACATTGGCTACTGAGCCTATATTGGTGGGGACCTCAGCTGCTGACAGGAGCCTAAGACCCCTCCCCACTTCTTGGGGCCCCTGACAGCCAGATCTATAGGGTTTCACCATAGCTCTGCATAGACTAGGTGCATTCTCTAAAATGCATTCCAAATTCCCCTGTGTCTGTGCATAGCAGCCAAAAAGATGATAGTGGGTAAGCTGTCCTGTGCCATTTCTGACCTGCTTGACCGAACCCCTGAGAAGCAGTCAAAGAATGTCAAACTTTCACAGAACAATCTCTGAGAGCTACCAGCAGAACGAGAGGTTCACATTCTCCATTTTCTCAAGTGAGATATTTCTCTTACTTGTCTGCAGGTTTAGATTCGAGTGCTGCCTTTTTCTTCCCCGAGGTCTGCCCATTCTGGCTCGGCTTCCTTCTCATCTCTCCCCCTCCAGAATTGAAAGCATCCTCTTCAGAGTCACCATCCACTTCGGAATCAAACTGGGACGTCAGGAACTCGTCAACGCTCAGGTCAGCAAGTTTTCTGGTTAGAGAGAAAAGGGAGGAAGAGTTAGGAGAGTAAACTCTGGTTTGAAAACAAGACAGAATTTGGGAGCTGCCTTGCATGAGCCGACCACAAGCCTCCGGGTTCATCTAATCCAGCCTGGATGGTAAAACTTTCACAAGATACGAGGCTCCTTATTGGACCTAGTTTGGCAAAGATGGAATGCAGGACATGCAAATCACAAGCAATGTCCCAGAGTTGTGGCTCTTACCCCAAAGATTTCTTTATTGCTTTACCTATTTAATAGCTCTTTTAGGGCTAGGGGATAGAGAAGTCTTCCCAGCCAGGCTATTCAAGATGCTGTAACTGGAGATGTCAGTAACTGAACTAGTGACCTCACATGTACAAAGTAGGTCCTCTAGTATCCATCACCAGCACAAAGAGTGGAAACTAAACAGCTGAAGATGTAATACTTAGCATTTACTCTTTCCCAAATTGCTAATTGGGTAAGAGGCACTTTTTAAGTGGGTGCTTGTTTTTTATTTGGGGGGGGAAGAGTAACTGGCCCTCCTCTCCCCAGCACTGTCTTTTCTAGTGACTGTCTGCTGGTGTTCTTTTACATCCTTTTAGATTGTGAGCCCTTTTGGGACAGGTAGCCATTAGTTGTTTGTTTGATTTTCTCTGTAAACCGCTTTGTGAACTTCTGTTAAAAAGCTGTATATAAATACTGTTAGTAGTAATAGTAGAAGAGCCCTCTGGATCAGGCCAAAGGCCCTTCTAGGCCAGCTTCCTTAATCCCATAGTGGCCCACCAAATGCTTCAGGGAACACACCAGACCAGTGGTTCTCACACTTTTAGCACTGGGACCCACTTTTTTAGAATGAGAATCTGTCAGGACCCACCAAAAGTGATGTCATGACCAGAAGTTACATCATCAAGCAGGGAAATTTTTCACAATCCTACCCACAATTATCCAGGAGTAAGTCCCACTGATTATCATTGTTAAAAGCATATACATAATAGCCTGTTCAAAGCACAGATTTGTAATATTTCCCCAAATGCAGTCACATACCATGGCAGCATCTAAGTCTAATATATTAAAAATAAAATATTGAAATGAATGGGGACCCACCTGAAATTGGCTTGCGACCCACCTGGTGGGTCCTGACCCACAGTTTGAGAAACACTGCACTAGACAGCAGACACAACTTGCATCCTGGCAATCAGAGGCAGCCTACTCCTAAAATCAGGAGGTTGCACATGCAAGAAGGTTTGTAACCCATGATGGACTTTTCCTCCAGAAATGTGTCCAGTCCCCTTTTAAAGGCATCCAGGCCAGATGCCTTCGCCACATCCTGTGGCAAGGAGTTCCACAGACTAACTCCATGCTGGGTAAAGAAATATTTTCTTTTGTCTATCCTAACTCTCCCAATTTCAGTGGACCTCATCCAAAACCTACACAAAAAACAACAACAACAACAACAACACAACATTGAACCCATAATTAATCTTTAAATGGGACACAGTGCTCATTCTTCTGATCCTCTTGGGACAGCATTGCCTTGTCCTGACTGCAAGGAAAGTAGCCAGGGGGTGGTCCTGCAAGGGCAGCTCCAGACCTGATGCACCCAGAGGGGCTCTTCCCCCTGATCCCCTTGCAAGCCCCCCCCCTTGCAAAGCTCCTCACCTCTTGCCAGCAGAGGCCATGCCTGCCATGCAGCTGCAGCAGCTCCCAGTTGCAACAACGTGTTCTGCTGACTTCCTCTCCCACAATGCAACAGTAACCAGAGCAGATCCCGGGGAGCCCGCCCAGGTTGATCTTATGGTTCGCGGGCGCGAGCGGAGAAAAGCAATAGAGCTCAGCCAGCCGGGCGGGCGGGCTGGTTTTGCAGGAGTTTTGCAAAACCAGGAGAAGACCCACTTCGCAACCGGTTTAATGCGCCCAGGAAAGCCCTCTCATGCACACACATGAGCCCAAGCCTATGCGTGTCTACTCAGAAGCAAGCCCCATTATAGTGAATGGGACTTACTCCCTGGTAAGCATGCACAAGATTGCAGCCTTAACCTGGGAGCAAACCCCACTGAATGCAATGAGGATGGACTTGCCTGTGCGGGTCTACTCAGAAGTAGGTCCCATTATACTCAATGGGACTTACTCCAAGGTAAGCATGCATAGGATTGCAGCCTTAACCTGGGAGAAAACCCCACTGAATGCAGTGGGGATGGACTTGCCTTTGCAGGTCTACTCAGAAGTAGGTCCCATTATAGTCAATGGGACTTACTCCCAGGTAAGCATGCATAAGACTGCAGCCTTAACCTGGGAGAAAACCCCACTGAACGCAATGGGGATGGACTTGCCTGTGCAGGTCTACTCAGAAGTAGGTCTCATTATAGTCAGTGGGACTTACTCCCAGGTAAGCATGCATAAGAGTGCAGCCTTAACCTGGGAGAAAACCCCACTGAATGCAATGGGGATGGACTTACCTTTAACCATTGCATAGAGCAGGGAATTTGGGCAGGTGTGCAGCTCAACATCGAAGGGTTTAAAAAGCTGCACTTGCCCAAATTCCCTCCTCTATGCAATGGCTAAAGGTCTGAGCTCAAGCCTATGCATGTCTACTCAGAACTAAGTCCCCTTAGAATCAATGGGGCTTGCTCCTTGGAAAGTGTGGACCGGATTGGGCTCTCTGTCCTCCATTGCATCTGGTCACCCTGCCCTGCAAGAGCCCAATCCTATGCTTGTCTACTCAGAAGTAAGCCCCATTGTAATCAGTGGGACTCACTGCTCCCAGCTAGCCCAACCCTATCCACACTTTCCTGGGAGTAAGACCTATTTACCATAAAGGGATTTCCTTCTGAGTAGACATGCATGGGACTGGGCTGTCGGTATGGCCAGGGTTGTAGCCATCACGTTACGCACGCTGATTGGGGGGGGGCAAGCCCCATTGAACTGAATGGGGCTCCCTTCCTTCCCCATCCACTGGCAGCAATGGGTCCAGCTCCATCCTCCAGCCAGGAAGAGGGCTCGATCAGGCAACTCCGGCGCGGGCGGGGACTGGACACGCACGATCCCAGCCAGCCTTCCCTTGTATGTCGAGGATGGGGAGGCTGGAGGGGGGGCCAGCCGGCGCTGGTGCTTTCCAGCGGAGGGGACAGTGCAGGCAGCCCGGCAGCGCAGCAGAGCCTCCGCTCCGGTCCGCAAGGACAGCAATTCTGCGGGGCTGGACCTCCCAAAGCCATCAATCTGGAGAGCAAAGCGCCCGAGCACGGAAAGCACCTTTGCTTTCTAGCTCTGGAGGTGTCCGCTGGGTGAGTGTCATCCCCCCCCGCTGCAGACCCCCCCCAAGAAGGGGGCAAGCCACAGACCCCCCCCCCAAAAGAAGCCTGCAATCATCATTCTCAGCTGCAAAGCAGAAAGACTGGGAGCTCACGTCTACTCAGAAGTAACACCCATTGTAGTCAATGGGGCTTACTCCCAGGTAAGTGTGCACAGGGTTGCACATCTTGCGACTGCGATCCTGTGCACATTTACCTGGGACTAAGCCTCCCTGACTATCTGAGGAGATGTACATGTCTACTCAGAAGTAACACCCATTGTAGTCAATGGGGCTTCCTCCCAGGTAAGTGTGCACAGGCTTTGGGTTGTGAGATGGAGAGGCTTAACGGGATGTCCTGGGTGCAGCTGGGGCTGCAATCCTGCGCACACTTACCTGGGGGTAAGCCTCCCTGGCTATCAGTGGGACTTACTTCCGAGTAGACATGCCTAGGCTTTGGGTTGTGCGATGGGAAGGCTGGAGGGGGGATTTTTGCTTAACGTGATCTCCAGGTTGCAACTGTTTTACTGAACCTCAATGCGGTGGTGTAGCTAGAGGGGGGCAAAGCAGTAAGCCTTGCAGGGAGCCTCCCCTTCGCAGTCATTCCAGGCCGGGGGGGGGGGGGAGCAAAACGGAGGCTTTGCTCCTCCTGCCTGGACTGGCTCTGAAGGGGAGGGTCCCCTTGCACGCCGTGGTGAGGCTCCCTGCACAACATAGTGCTTTGCCCCCCTCTAGCTACGCTACTGCCTAAATGCATCCTTTTTTTTTCTGGATTGTGTGTGTGAGTAAGAAAGAGAGAGAATGAATTGCAGCCCAATCCTAGCCACACTTTCCTGGGAGTCAGCCCCATTGACTCTAATGGGACTTACTTCTGAGTAGACATGCATAGGCTTGGGCTGTAAATCTCTCCCCCCCCCACCTGTGTGAGTGTTCCCAGCACAGAAAGAGCCCCGTCTTATTTGTGCAGGAGATCTTCTGCACACAGAGCTGGGAATGTTGGTCTAAGCTGCTGCTTCCTGTGCCAGGCGCTGCACAAATTCTGAGCACGAACTGCCGCTCCCTTAAGCAGGACCCAACAGGGAGGAGGGGAAGGATTGAGGTCTGTTTTGTTTGCAAGCAACTGCAGCAAAGGGGGGGGGAAGGAATAATCCACTGCAGTGTGGAGATCAAGGCAGGAAAAAGAGGGATCCAGAAGATCCCGTCTTGCTGAGTGTGTTGCGGTTGGAAGCCTAGACATGAGCTGATTCCCCTGCTCGGGGGTTATTTGAGGTGACTGCTGTATGGAGAACTGCAGTCTCCACCTGTCTTATTTCTCCAGTTATTTAATGGGAGGGGGCGACCAGGGTGGTTTGTCTTGCATAGGACTCAGTCTTGCCTTTTTGGTTTATTTCATGCAGTGGGTGTAAAATCCTGGAAGGGAGCAGATGGTCTGGGGTGGGCAATCCAATGCAGTTTGTGTACCCCCCCCCATTCCCTTGAGCTCCAGTTGCAGTATCAGACGCCTGCATTGCTGCTAGCCTGAAGAGATCAGAATTTTTTTTTTAATTTAAGGAGGCACTTGGTGGTTGCATATCCTGGGGGGGGGGGATTTATTTCCTCCATGAAAGATCCATCTGCAGCAAAGCCAGAATAATCCCCCCCCCTCCTGCACACAGATGCTTTACTTTTGATTTTATATTGAATTAGAAACAGAGGCGAATGCAACTTCTCAAGAGCGTGGATGGCCGAAAGGATTAAGGAAGGGATCATTGGGATCGCCCTTAATGTTTTTTTTCTTTTGCCTTCCACCTGGCCCTTTTACATTTTGCGTCAATTTCAGCCCTATAGAACAGAGGAAGGGGAGGGGGAGATTTGGACACAAAGAACCCCCTGTTCTGAGGCCTTCCTGAATTGTGAATTGGGGAGGGGGGTGACTCCACAACTGGACACTCTTCCAGCTTAGGGAGGGAGTTTTAGGGGTGGGGGAGATGGCTCAATGCTGTAAAGATGAGTTGGAAATGGAAAGGAGAAAACAGCAGTTAGTATTTGGGTCTTCTGGAGTCTGCCTCTTTGCAGGGAGATCTGCAGCTGTGGACAAAGGAAGCTTCAGGTTGGCCAGTTCACCCATGACCGAGCGGCAAACCTAGGTCTGCCACTCTGTGTGTGCTCAGCAGGGTGACCACTGCCACCCCTGCCTCCCCGGGACAAGAGGACCGGCATGAGAACACGTGTTTGCTGCATTCACACGTTGAGTGCATCTTTGATGTAACCAAAAGCAGAACACCCAATGTGTCCAGAAGCCGCCTTGAGAAAGGAGGAGAACTGCAATGGAACAAGACAGCCTTCCTTTAAGTTTTCACTTAACACCCCATAGATGCCTCCATTCTGTATGTATGTTGTATATTCCTGACCCTTGCTGCATCTGAAGGAGTTTAAACATTGGGAGTAGTGGCAGGTAATTCTCAAGAAATAATGCATATTTTCAAGCTCGCATAGCAGCATATTTTCAAGCAGTGGCGTAGCAAGAGGGGGTGCAAAGCACTAAGTTTTGCAGGGAAGCGTGCAGGCAGCCGCTCCCCCTCCGAGTCGTTCCGAGCAGTGGGGCCACGGTGCGACTCCCTGCAAAACATAGTTCTTTGCACCCCCTCTAGCTACGCTGCTGCCCAGAAGCTGTGTGCCAGGAGGAATAAATGAATTAAGGCTACAATCCTTTATGCAGTTTCTTGGGAGTTGTTGGCATCCTTCAGTCTCAGAAGACTATGGTGTCACGCTCTGAATGGTGGTTCTGGAACAGAGTGTCCTCTCCAGTGCGTGAAGCCTGGGTAAAGTAGGTATGGAGGATAGGCTGTTACCCATGCAGCAAATCCCCCCTCTCCATGTCGCTGAAATGGTCCAATGGAAAGGCAGAGGCCAATACGGTTGGTTCCAGCGGAGTCACCGGAGATGCCAGAACGTGACTGTGTTCAGCCATGAACTGCCTCAGGGACTCCGGCTCCAGATTTTGCCTCGAGGTTGACTCCTGAAGCCTTTTCCATAACTGGATGTAGCCACAAGGCGGTGGAGGTTTGGGATCAGAGTTTTCCTTCTCTCAGATGAGCTGCCTTCCCAGGCTGACGAGTCCCATCTACCCGGTGGCTTTTTTGGGAGTAAACCCCACTGAACCCAATGGAACTTACATCTTAGTACTTACCTAGGGTTGTGCTATAAATGAACAAAGGCCAAAGCACCCAGCTGCAGTAGAAGCTGCCTGGTATTGCAGCTCTGCCTGACTCTATCAGCTCTGGACCCACCTCCTTTCAATCTGCCTCTCCTCAGGGATGAGTGATTCTGCTCCATTTCTGAATCAGGTAGGATTGGATAAATTGATAACTTCATAGAATTGTCTCCCTTCTGAGGAGTCTCCCTGTTGCATCTCTGCATGAGTTAGCAGGGGCCTAGGCTTGCTGCAGCCTCTGTCAGACCAGAACAGTGACTCATACAGGGTGTGTACATAGGGTATGTAGGTAACTTTTACATGCTCTTTTTGGATGTAGGAGTGATGGTGTTATTCATATAAAGACAGCGCAGTTATTCATATAAAGACAGTGAATTTTTACAAAGAAACCGAAGGCTCCTGTTCCTAGAGACTCACAATCTCCACCACAGAAGAAGGGGATGGGAGCAGAAGCAAGGATAAATGGGGAAAGAATATGTGGTATTTTCATTTACATGTGCTGGGGCTTAGTTGCAGCCAGCCATGGAAACCAGAGAGCTGGACCAATGTCTTCACAGAAAAAGTGGACTATTAGGAATGCTTTGTAGCAGGAGTGCCCAAACCCTGGCCCTGGGGCCACTTGCGGCCCTTGAGGCCTCTCAATGCGGCCCTCAGGGAGCCCCCAGTCTCCAATGAGCCTCTGGCCCTCCAGAGATTTGTTGGAGCCCGCTGTGGCCCAACGCAACTGCTCTCAGTGTGAGGGCAACTGTTTGACCTCTCATGTGAGCTGTGGGATGAGGGTTCCCTCCACTGCTTGCTGTTTCACATCTGTGATGCAGTAGAGGCAGCAAAGGAAAGGCCAGGCTTGCTTTATGCAAGGCCTTTTATAGGCCTTGAACCATTGCAAGACCTTCATTCATTCATATAAGTTCATCTTTAATATATCCATTTATGTAAACTTATGTAAATTTATTCAAATTTTAAATGTAAATTAATTCTTTTTTCCCCCCTGGCCCCCAACATAGTGTCAGAGAGCTGATGTGGCCCTCCTGCCAAAAACTTTGGACACCCCTGCTTTGTAGGAAGGGAGAGGAGGCCTTGCAGAGGCACTCTGATGTGGCTCCAGGTACTTGGGGTAGCAAGGGAGCAAGAGACCCTCAGACAGATAAGAGGGTTTAGAGGTCAGAGGCAGGGAATGTGCCTGCCATCTTAAAGGAATAACGTGACAGACCCTGCACATGCCTGATCTCGTCTGATCTTGGAAGCTACGCAGGGTCAGGCCTGGTTAGTACTTGGATGGGAGACTGCCTGGGAATACCGGGTGCTGTAGGCTTATACCATAGTCTTTCGAGACTGAAGGTTGCCAACCATAGGATACCTTTTTCTCTCTTCAGAATTGGCTCAAGGCTGGTCCCCAGCTAGCCTGCCTGCATCAGTGCAAGCTTAGATCTGTCATTCATTAACCCTTGGAAAAGCTGTACTGCTGGATCCCAGGGAGTTGTGTCTTCAGCAGCATTGGGCCCTGCACAGAGGCTCCATTTGCCTGGAGAGAATGGCAGGTTTGGGTGTCTCTTCTCAACTGGAGATGACAATGAGTCAAGGACGTTGATTGGAGAACATCCAGGCCTCAGCTGGAGGCGTTAAGTCGGGGTGTTTTTGAACTGATGGGGCGGCAGCTGGACTCCAAAAGAGGAGGGATTTTCCTCCTGCCTTGCTTTGGAGAGTGGTGAAATCCAGGCTATTGGTTCTCTTCCCTTTTCCCAGCTATATTTGGTATGTAACTATGTATAGTGAGCAAAAGAAAGGTGTGTGGTGACTCAGCTCAGGGGGGCTCTTCCCTCATTGCATCCACAGAACCATCTTGCTGGATCTTGGGATTGTTCTCTCCATCTGCCTGCGAAAGATCCTGCTGACCTGGCCTGGAGAACATCTCATTTCTCAATGCTTTTTGGAGATGGGAGGAGGTTATACAGCACCCACTTCCTCCTCTCCACGGAATGGCCTCCTTGGGTTATTTATTTAAAGTATTTATATACAACGATGTTTTTGCACGGTATTCAAGACGGTTTTTGCAGGCAGGTGAATCCTAAACCAGCATTTTTTTTTCCAATGGGGTTTTTTGCAATGTTATGTTAGAAGAACTCATAGAACCCTCAGTTCACCAGATGTTTCTCTTCAAGGTCTGGTTATCTCTCCTGGCTGCAGGCTTTCAAGCTTCCGCAGGCATCTGTGAATCAAGCCCAGGCAAATTCTCAAGCTCTTGTCCATGCTTGCCAGCTGAGCTCTGCACATCCCCCTGCTCTCTTGCCAAGGCAGCAACTCCATCCTCTCACAACAGGTTGTAGCGACTTATCAGCTTGGCTTTCGGTCTCCCTTCCAAAGGCGTGACTGAATTCTTCCTGCTTAGCTTCTCAGGCAGTGCGACAGCTCAACCACCGGATCAAACCTCCTGCCCCGGCATGGATTAAAAACAATCCATGCAAAAAAGAATACGTTTCAAAGCAACTAATGCCAGCAAATCTCCCGTCCACAAAAACCCACAGCTGGCAACAAATATAATTCAGCGTGAAAGAACAGATCGTCAGTCAACTGGTCAATCTGAAGACGTTCCTTAAAAAGTCAAGTTTGGGCAGCTGGCTGAAATGCAGAGACTTGGGCGGGCAGGACTCTTTGGGGAGGGTCTGCAACTGAGGTGTTGCAAAATATTAGGAAGAAGATTTGTGCATTTCTTGTTTGCCTTTCCTTGTAGTACATAGTTGGCTTGGTTTGCCGGCTGGAGTCTGAGCGTTTTGCTGGGCAGGCCTGAGACATCTCATTGGTTTTGTGTTTTCTATGGTGGTCACTGTGGGCTAAATGGAGTGTAAGGGGTGGCAGACTGGATTTGAAGGCCTTGTTTTCAGCTCACTTTTCTGAAATGTCACGCTGAACCTCACAGCTACCTGTGTTAGCAACAGAGGATGATTAATTTCGTGGCTTGCGTCATGTCCTTTGAGACAGCAAGGGCTATTTTTAGGACAGGCTATTTGGTTAGAGAGCTCCAAAGAGAGATGGAAGGAGTCTCCAGAGTGAACTGGCTTGGAACTTTAGCCCGAGATGAGAAGCTGGCCTAGGCAGAAATGAATCCAGGAGGCAAAGCAAGCAAACAACTTCAGACCAGAAGCTGATGTATAATTTCTCATTGCCCTCCAGTCTACACCAGATGACCCTTCCTCGGTTCCTCTGCCAAATGAGATCCAGTGGGTAGCTACCTGGAACAGGGCCTTTTCAGTGGTGGTGCCAACTTTATGCAATGTCTTCTCCAGGGAAGTCTGCCATGCCCCTTCTTTGCTCTCTTTCTGGCATTGAGAATTGGCTTTTCCTTAAAGCCTTTGAGTTGCTCCCTACCCCAAAAGGCTCACTCTTACCTTCCAGAAATTTGTTTTGCGTGTAATGTTATCTAGAGACACAAAGAACAGGCTTCTCTTTTGTCTCCTGGTGTCATTGTGCAGGTTTGGACTTCACTGGCCTGCGCCTAAGCAAATATTTTTCCTTCATCTTCACACCTGCACATTATAGTACATTATAGTTTTATACATGGTGGTGCATGCGGACCGATGAGCATTTGTTTAGGTAAAAGGGAAAGGTTGACATCCAACCTGAATGTCTAGCAGTTTTTTTTCTTTGTAGCCTATCTCATAATTGGGGCTTGGTTACTTAGGCATGGAGCAGACCTGCAAGACAGTTGTTACTGAGGTCCTGCGGGGCACTTTATCTGTCCTCTGAAGGCTCAAGTGATTACCATTGCATCACACCTCAAGCCTGGTTTGTTCCTGTAATTGGTTACAAGATCAAAGTGCTTTGCAAGAGCAATTATCACGTATGGTGTGTATATTCCATGTGCAGTTACTTTATATGGAGAGAGGGAAACATTTTATCCAGCCCAATATTCTCTTCCCTGACTGGCATCAGGTTAATAGCAGTGATGCCAGCAGAGACTGATGAGCCAACCAGAATGGGGCAAGAATGGGAGAAGACAGACCAGCAAAGGACCACTGGCCAATTCTGGTGAGCAACCTAGTGTCTGCTGGTTGATAGTGAAGCAGGGCTGACCCTCTAATGAACCCTGGTGGCGCCACAATGTCACATTAAGAGGGCAACTGGGCTGCTCTTTACCTGGCAGTGACATGGTGATTAAGGAACTGCCGTTGTAGAGCATCACCCACTTCACAGCTCTCAACCATTTGAAAAGGCACCTGGTCTTGAGTGCCGGAGGAGCTTGGGCTAGACCTAGTTGCTAGGATTTTTGCAGGACTAAGTGGACTTCAGTCTCATCCAGCAAGGCACTTCATATCGATTTATTTTATTGTTTGACAGAACCTTATGCCCAAGGTATGAGTTCCTAGGACACGCGATGTACCCGTTTGCTGAAGCTGTGCTGGTTGGTGCCTTGCTGGGCGACCGGCTGGGAACCTCATGCATGCCTTGAATTCCGTGATGAAAGAAAGCTGAGGTATAAATAGTACCTGCAATGGATGCTGCAATAAAAGATGCAGGGCCTTTTCTGCTGTGGCACCACATTTCTGGAACAAACTACCAGCAAATCTGAGGACAGCTCCCTCTTTACTTGGTTTCCGGTGGGGTTTTAAAAAAAATGTCTATTCCACTTGGCATTTGAGGAGAGCGGAAGCCCCGTGGGCTCACACTTTCTCTTTCTGTCTGAATCCAGGGAGCAGCAGCAGCAGAGGTGCTGGGTAAAAAGAGGGCAACATTTGGCACATCTCATTTCTTGGGAGGTCTCGGCCAGCCTGGGAAGAGAGTTCCCCTACAGACTGTTGATTCGGGTGCTGTGAAATTTTCTGCCCTAATGATCCCAGCGCAACAATGTTATTGTAGCGGGATCTGTTGGGTGGGTCAGACCACAGCCATCCTTCTCTTAAGGTGTGCGTTATGTTGCCCAGGAAAAGGGGGGAGGCATTTGTTTTTGCAACGTTCCACCTGCTGAAATAACGCCTCTGCGGGGTAACGTACGCCCACCTTCCACCAGCCGTAATTATACCTTGCCTCTCCACCGCGGCATACTTTGCAAACATTAATTAGCAAGCGTGCTGCTGCGCATAATGCCTTTGGCAGCCTTTTGCTGCACGGGCTCCCCTCTCTCCTGCACGATCAGGCGCGTGTAAGCGGCTCTGGGGAGTCAGATCCGTTCCGTCATCGCATGCTGCCTTGTTCCAGACAAGGATGGAGTTCCCTCTTCACCAGCCAGGTCTAGCTTCTTGTTTTCAGTCTGCCAGGAAGCCTGCAAATTGCACTGCCTCTGAGTGCATCTGTCAGCCCGGGGAAGCGGGAGGCACTTGGGGTGACGATTCGCTTGTATTTCCGTGGTCTGTCGTCATCGCCGCCACCTCCTTCTCCCTGGCAAAAACTCACGCCCTGCTATTTGCAAGAATAAATTAAACAGATGCCTCTTCCCAGCGGAGGAACAGCTATTTTTAGACGTGGGCATGCAATGCGTCCCCGTATCCTTCGCAGTCAGCCTGTGTAGGTGTTTGTGAACACTATTAAGGCCTGGATGAACATGTGTGCGTGAGTGACTCTGCCGGAATGTGGAGGTGGGCAGATCTGAAAGCGGGACCACTGACTGGCTTCTTTCCTTCATTCTAATTCATGCCATTCTTGTTATTTCCTATTTAGCACATGCAGTTGTTGGTAAGATACATTCAAATGAAGTACATGAATCTCCACCAGCATTGTGTTTTTCAGTGGCATAGCTAGAGGGGGTGCAAAGCACTAAGATTTACCTGCAGCGTGCAAGAGGCCCCTCCCCTTTGGAGCTAGCCATATGCCTCCATTTTACTCCCACCTCCTGGAATGTTTCTGAGGGGGAGGGGCTGCTTACACTCTGTGGTGAGGCTCCCTGCAAAACTTAGTGCTTTGCACCCCCTCTAGCTACACCACTGCTACTTTCAACTTAATATCCTCTCTATTTCAACCCGGATCCATGTCCCCCCCTATCTGAAGTCTGCTTAGAGAAGACACCAACATACGGTGTCCGGTTCCTGTCCTTTTGGGACCATATCACTGATTGGTTTGTTTGGTGTTTTGACTTGCTGCCTTTTGACACTTGTGGATTGTCTCTGCAGCGAGGCCGAGAGGGCACTGCCAAGAGCCAGGAACGATCCGCCTGCCGTCATGGAGAGTGGCATGCAGCTCCTGAACCGGGACGGCCACAGCATCTCCCACAACTCCAAGCGGCACTACCACGACGCCTTCGTCTGCATGAACCGCATGAGGCAGCGGAGCCTGCTCTGCGACATCGTCCTCCATGTGGCCACCAAGGAGATCAAGGCCCACAAAGTGGTGCTGGCTTCCTGCAGCCCTTACTTCCACGCCATGTTCACAAGCAAGTATCGCCTTTGACACCCCCCCATGGGCTCCTTCCTAGAACTGCATGTGCTCAGATTAGTGCTTTTAATGTACTACCTTCCCTCTTCCATAATTTATTCTGGTTTTAATCATCATAGGGCAAGGAACTTGGGGCCACACTAATATCCTACCAACCCATCAGTTGCTGAAAATCCTATTCAGCCTCCCAAACACCACCACTGTCCCCACTGTGAAAAATTTTAACAGGCATTGCCCCCATGCCTGCAAGCAGTTAGTTGTAACATTAAGGGCTAGAAACTTGCACTTCTTGTTTTAAAATGAATTGCACAATTCTCAGCAAGTTGAATGCTGCACTCTGCATCCTTGGGTGTTTTCTTTCTGGACCCCTGTAGAACTGTGATTTACACACAGTCCTGTTGTTGTCTTTTCCCAGCACCTGCCTCTAGAAAGAGGCTATGGCTCAAACCAGGGTTTGGAATGCCAGATTCATCCACTGGCACCTCCAGTATGAAAGATCTTTATAGCAGGGCTGGGAAAAGAGGCAGTCCTTATCTTAGAGGGGAACACTGGCCTGATGTCCCTCAGTACTGATCCAGAGAATTGTTCTATTTATTTTTAAACGACTGCCAGATTCCACATCTACAGCACTATCCTGTGCATGTTTACTTGGAAGTAAGTCCCATTATGTTCAGTAGGGCTTACCCCAGGAAAGTGTGTATAGGAGTGCAGCAATAGACATGGATTGCAAAGTAAGTACACTTGCAAATATTTGTGTGCATTATTTTGCTTCTACTATTCAAGAGAAAAGATGCAAAATGTTACACAGGTGGTCTTTGCAAAGGTATTTGATTGGATTGTTCTGTGGCGATAGAAGGCTGCCTTCCCCCCCATCTAGCCAAATACCATCAGTCCTAACTGGCTTTCCAAGGCTTCAGGACACAGTTTTCCCCAGACCTGCTACCTCAGATCTGTTTAATTAGAGGTGAGCCTCAAACCTTCTGCATGCAAAGGTGTTTTCTGCAATGAAACACACCCTGGGCTTGAATGGGCCTCTGTATTATCATACACAGCAAACAGGATTAGCAGGTTTGTCACTCCTTCTCTGCAAGATGCCAGCCTCACGGAAACCCGCTTGTGTCATTCTTGCTGCAGATGAAATGAGCGAGAGCCGGCAGACCCATGTCACGCTACACGACATTGACCCACAGGCTCTGGAGCAACTGGTGCAATACGCTTACACCGCCGAGATAGTGGTGGGAGAAGGAAATGTGCAGGTAAGTGTCATCTTTCACCTACACTGCCCTGTGCACAAGCCTATGTGTGGAGTAAGGGCCCAATCTTATCCAGCTTTCCGGTGCTAACGTAGCTGCCATGCAGCTTTGAGATATGGGAACAAGCGTTCCCTTGATGAGGCCTCCGTGACTCCCTTCCCCCCACCACAGGATGCAGTACATGACCTGTAGGCACAACTGCATCAGGGATAGAAAGTTCTGTAGGATTGGGCCCTAAGTCCTACTAAATTCAGCTGGACTTACTACAAAGTAAGCAAAGCCCAAGTCTAAGCTTTTTGCTGGGGAAGGGGCATAAACTGCCCTGCCCAGAAAGGTGAGGGACAGATTACATTTCCTTTCCACTTTTCCCACAAGCTCAGGGTGGTGTAGAACAGGGGTCTCCAAACCCCGGCCGGCGGAGAGCCTCTATCCAGCCCGCGGCCAGCCTGTGATTCCCTGAGAGCCTCTGGCCCACTTGACCAAACACAACCAGAGTTTTGCTTGTGGGGTGGGGGAATGAGGGTCCATTTAAGTGTGTGCTTTATTTCTTGGGCTGTGTTGGTGCTTGGAGAAATCGTGGACATTTGAGCCCATTCATTTATTCATTCATCTCTATTTAAATTTTGTATTTAATTTTTTTTCCGGCCCTCAACACTGTACCAGGTATTTGATGCGGCCCTTTGGCCAAAAAGTTCAGAGACCCCTAGTGTAGAAGATCCTCCCTACTACCCCATTTTATTCTCTACAATAGTGGTTCTCAAACATTTAGCACCGGGACCCACTTTTTAGAATGAGAACCTGTCAGGACCCACCAGAAGTGATGTCATGACCGGAAGTGACATCATCAAGCAGGAAAATTTTTCACAATTCTAGGCTGCAGTCTTGCCCACACTTACCTAGGAGTAAGTCCCATTTACTATCATTATTAAAAGCATATACATAGTAGCCTCGCATTCTCACATGTCGTGAGAATGGACGATGGCCGGATCCCAAAGGATCTCCTCTATGGAGAACTCATGCAGGGAAGGCGCCCCACAGGTAGACCACAGCTGCGATACAAGGATATCTGCAAGAGAGAACTGAAGGCCTTAGGATTGGACCTAAACAGATGGGAAATCCTGGCCTCTGAGCGTCCTGCTTGAAGGCAGGCTGTGCAGCATGGCCTCTCCCAGTTTGAAGAGACACCTGGCCAACAGACTGAGGCAAAGAAGGAAGGCCCGTAGCCAGGGAGACACACCAGGGACAGACTACACTTGCTCCCAGTGTGGAAGGGATTGACACTCCCGAATCAGCCTTTTCAGCCACACTAAACACTGTTCCAGAACCACCATTCAGAGCGCGATACCAGAGTCTTTCGAGACTGAAGGTTGCCAACCCTAAGTAGCCTGTTAAAAGTACAGATCTGTAACATTTTCCCAAATGTAGTCGCATACCATGGTGGCATCAAGTCGAATAGATTAAAAATAAAATATTGAAATGAATGGGGACCCACCTGAAATTGGCTCACGACCCATCTAGTGGGTCCCAACCCACAGTTTGAGAAACACTGCTCTACCATGTGAGGTAGGTTAGGCTGAGAGATAGCTACAGCTCCAGGTCATCCACTAAGCTTCGTGTCTCCAACACTATAACCACTGCGTCGCATTGCCTTGTATTTATAAACTGCCTGTAGTTTGTTAGGTTCCATAAAACAAAGAATGATTAAGGAATTTTGCTACAGGCATACAGTGTAGTAGAAAAAGGGGGAAAGGGATCAGTGGCATTGCTAGGGGTTGTGGGGGGTGTGGGCCGCCCAGGGGGGTGACACCAGTGGCGTCACTAGGGGGGTGCGGGCTGCACCGGGTGACGCGCCGGAGGGGTGACACGCGCTGGGGGGAGGATGCGCTAACATCACACTGTTAGGAGCTACCGGGTCATGCCATACACCGTTGGATGCGGAATGTCCAGCAGAGTGCAGTGCAAAAAACAGAATTGAAATAGCTCCTCTCATTCAAATGTTATGGCCAAAAAACCAGAAGGAAAAAATGCATGGAGTCCTATGGAAAGTGAAAGTGAGCCATATCGCATGTTTACTCACGAGTAGGTGAACTTGCCATAGTCCATCGGAAAGGGCAGGCTGAGAGGAATCCAACGACATCAGAATGGTCCCAATCCAATGAATGCAGCCCCCAAAAACTCGAGAAGGAGGTCCCTGCCTCCCTCCCAGCTGCAAGTCTATTGAGCTCGAAAGGAAGCCACATGGCCACATTTACTCACGAGAAAGTGAACTTGCCTTAGTCCAAAGGGCAGGCTGGGAGGACTCCAACAAGTCAGAATGGTCCTCATCCAATGAATGCAGCCCTCAAACACACCCGAGAAGGAGGTCCCTCCCTCCCAGCTGCCCTATTGAGCTCTATGGAAAGCAAAGCAGCCTCATGGTCGCGTTTACTTGTGAGTAGGCAGAGGAGCCTTGGCTGGTGCTCAGGCAAACGGGAATGTGAGGACACCAGAATCCGATGGAGCTGCTCCAGAAGGCAGCTCCCCCCCCCCCCCCAAAAAAAAGGACCAAAAAGAGGCTTGAACTGGTAAGGGGAAGTTTTCTATTTTGCACTTGAAAAGCCAGGAGGGTCTTTGTCTTGATATGCCTGAAATAGAAGAACTTTAAACTGGGCACTGGGGAGGGCTGGAAAGCTCTCTTTTTGGGGGGTTGTTATTGCAGGCAGGCTACAGAGTAAGCTCCATTGACCACTATGGGACTTACTTCAGAGTAGACATGCATAGGATTGGCCTCACAGGCTGCAATCCTACCCACACTTTCCTCAGAGTAAGCCCCATTGACCACAATAGGACTTACTTCAGAGTAGATTCACTTGGTGGAACAGGACTGGCTCCCCCTTATTTAATTATTTCTTTTATTTTAATTTAATCATTTATAATTATTTATTTTAATTTGCTTGATGTTGTCACTCCTGGCCGTGGCATCATTTCCAATGGGTCCTGGACAGATTGTCATTCTAAAAAGTGGGTCCCAGTGCTAAAAGTTTGAGAACTGTTGCAATAAGGTGTTAGCAAGTTGACACGGGTGTGTCTGTGTGTGCGACTCTACAAGTTTTCAGAATCACTAAAATCAGAATTTGGAGGAATAATCCCATCACGTTATATGTCAATCAATGCGTAATTTCATGCAGAATGCATTGAAACAAACCACATTGAAATACCTGTGTTCTCTCAAAAGGTACTGCCAAAAAACCAGTGCAGGCGGGGCGATGGTACATCACCACGCCCACCACCTGGGGCGTTGCCCCGCCCACTGCATGGGGTGGCACGCAGGCCTCCCGCACCGGGTGACGCGAATCCTAGTGATGCCACTGGGTGACACAAACCTTAGTGATGCCACTGAAAGAGATGAAGGAGCAGCTGGCTGCAACCAAGCTGCTGAAGGGACTGTGCTGTCTCTCAGTTGCCCTTGCATTGCTCCAAGGGAGACTGAGGCTTTAAATATCTTCCTGGGCTCTAGAGACCTTCAAGGGGTAGCCTTCTGGGATGGAGCCTTGCCTGGATAGTTTCCTCTTGTCAAGTTTTGCCATTGTAGTTCTCAGCTGGGAAGTACTGGGAAGCATGAAGGACTGGTAGGGGAGGTGTTGTTAGGAGAGCCCAGAGTCTGAAGGTCTAAGGCTTCCCCTGGATCTGATGCAGTGTCGAAGCCTGAGACTGGTCCAGTGTTGGTCCTACCTCTGCAGGTATGGGTGCAAAGCAAGCTTGAGACTGGTCCAGTGCTGGTCCTACCTCTGCAGGCATGGATGCAAAGCAAGCTTGAGACTGGTCCAGTGCTGGTCCTACCTCTGCTGGTATGGATGCAAAGCAACCTTGAGACTGGTCCAGTGCTGGTCCTACCTCTGCAGGCATGGATGCAAAGCAAGCTTGAGACTGGTCCAGTACTGGTCCTACCTCTGCAGGTATGGATGCAAAGCAAGGGTCATGGTGGACTGGGGCTTGAGAGTTGCTACTCCTAGGCGTTGAATGGGTGCCCTCCTGTCAGGAAAGGGACTGCTGCTGAATGAGCTTTGTTTGTTCATTCTCATAATAAAGGCACTCTGTATGTGTTCAGAGGTACTGGTTGACTTCCAAGTGTTTGAGGGGGAGACAGTGCTACCTCATTCTTTAGTAAGGGAAGGGAATTCTGTGTCTGTTTTCGCAGGTACTTTTCTCGTAAGAAAGTGCTCCTGAGTCTATACTGACTGCCAGCACTCTTGGTTTTTTTTTTTTTTTGCAGAAACTGCATAGCTCAAAGTGGGAGAAGTGCTAACTAGGTTCAGTCAAAAGAGAGGGTTGAGCTTCAAGTACATGCAAAACATGCTTTTTCCCAACTTAAGTCACTATCATAATTTTATTTTTAAAAGAACGTTGATTGAAATAGTCCTCCTTGGCTCCTAAACTACAGGTGTTTTCCTGCCTGTATTCTCCTCTCATTGCCCTCTGCAATTCCTGATGATGTAGAAAGCTCGCTGGTCAAGGGGCAGAGCTTTGTGGCTGAGCCTTCTTGCTTCCAGGCAGAGTTCACTTGGCTGGCCTGATGCAACCTTTCCTTTTCCCCCTGTGCACATGTGAGTCTTTTTCCATTTCCATTTGGTTCCAGGAGATTGTGCAGCTGAACTCTATCTCAGTGTAAGTCTGGTGTAACAGAGTCCACACTTGGTCCAAAAGAACTGGTGCTGAGTGTGCAGTTGTTTTTTAAAAAGAGGGGGGGGGGAAACTTGTAGCTCTGTTGAAAGCAAGAAGCAACGGTGTGTTAAATGATCTGAGGATCTGAAGGAACAACTTGCATATTTTAAGCCATTTCTGCCCATATATGCAACAGGGATCAAATGCATACACCTGTGGGCTGGGCAGAAATGGGGCAAGTTGCAAACTTCAGGGGGACTTAGGTCTGAGTAGGCAGGCATAGGATTGCACAGTTAGCCACAGAACAGATCTGAAGGTAGAAATATATCCCTCAGAAAATGCAATGTCCTCCAACCCACATGTTGGGGATCAAGACCTTGCCCGACCTCCGCCTTACCTGGCAGCTGGCCAGCAACAGAGCCGCCGCCGCCTCGCCGGCTGACCAGGTGAGACACAGGGCAGCTGGGTGGGAGAGACAGTCTCCCCAGGGCTCACCTGACCGGAGCAGAGAGCAGGGTAGGATCACCATTAGTCACCAGAGAGGACTTAACCTGCTAACTGGTTAAGAGGCACTTTTTCAAGTGGGTGCTCCTCTTTTATTTAGCAGGGGGAGAGTAACTGGCCCACCTCACCCCAGCAGTGTCTGTTCTAGTGGCTGTCTGCTGGTATTCTTTTGCATCTTTTTAGATTGTGAGCCCTTTTGGGACAGGGAGCCATTATATATTTGTTTTTCTCTGTAAACCACTTTGTGAACTTTTTGTTGTAAAGCGGTATATAAATACTGTTGTTGTTGTTGTTGAGAGGAGAGAAGCAGGCTAGGGTCAGGGCCCCTTTAAGCCTGGAGTGGGAGGCTGGGAAACCAGTGATGACAGGCAGTTCTGGAGAGGTAAGGCAGGGGGCTAGAGCTGGAACCCCTGCCTGAAGACCAAGGACCTCAGGTCCTGCCTCCAGGGAGGAGGACAAGGGTGTCATAAACCCCCTCCCCCTGGTTCGGTCTGAGGCTTCCCCTGCAGGGAACCCCAGAGAGGCAGACACCCAACCAGGGTTCCCCAAGAGACCAAGGGGTGGGGTGCCACCCCACGGCACCCCACCAGGCGACCCCAGAGACCCCCTTCACGGGACAACCCTTACACCACATTTTTGTATCTTTATTATTGTCAGTGCATACAAACGGAAGCGGATCTCTCTATCAAAATGCAATAAATGTGTTGTTACAAAAATGCATTCGTGGGGTCTAGTTTCTTCTTCTTCTTAGTAATAACAATAATAGTGAGAACAAAAAATTTCACCAAGTGGTCTACAGAGCACCTAGTCTTTGCTGATTTTCTCTTACACTACCTAAGCGGTTCCATTTGCTGTTTTCAAATGTTCTCATTGTCCCTCTGACCGCTGCTTTGTGTACAAGATTTTGGGCTGCTATTAATAGCTAGCACAAGCGGTTAGTGCAGCCAACCTGCAGCCAAGCAGCAGGAATGTGGGGTCTGTGGATCAGTCCAGTGGACGGGGAATTCCTGCCCTTCTTGGGAACTGTTGGGTGACTGGGGGCACCTCATTCAATGCCATGCAAGAGAACTGCCTGGATAGTTAGTTCTTACTGAGATGGGCAGCCTGCTCTGGGGGGCAGCCAGCTAGGGGCTGCTACTGCTTGGAGGATGGAAACTGTCCCCCTCCTTCAGTTGTCCCACGGCAGCTGTTACACGGAAGCCACTGCTGACCCTCGCCCTGTGTGAACTTTCAGGGAAGCCCTTTCCCCATGAGGAGTTTTTGTTAAACTTCCAAGTGAGCACAGGAAAGGGCTGGCCCGAGATCTCCTGATGCGTGGAGAAAGGTGCTAAATGCCACTCTCATTTCATTCCCAAGGAAGAGAGGAACAGTGAAAGAGAAAGTGTCAGAGAGAGAAGAGTGGTGGGTTCACTGCCTGGCCCTCTGTTCTTTTCTGGTCTACACTTTTTTTTCTATTCTGTTCCCCTCTTCCTTTCTGAACACCATCCATACCCTGCACATGCCCGATCTCATCTGATCTCGGAAGCTAAGCAGGGTCAGGCCTGGTTAGTACTTGGATGGGAGACCGCCTGGGAATACCGGGTGCTGTAGGCTTATTCCATGATCTCGGAAGCTAAGCAGGGTCAGGCCTGGTTAGTACTTGGATGGAAGACCGCCTGGGAATACCGGGTGCTGTCGGCTTATACCACAATCTCGGAAGCTAAGCAGGGTCAGGCCTGGTTAGTACTTGGATGGGAGACCGCCTGGGAATGCCGGGTGCTGTAGGCTTATACCATGATCTCGGAAGCTAAGCAGGGTCAGGCCTGGTTAGTACTTGGATGGGAGACCGCCTGGGAATACCGGGTGCTGTAGGCTTATACCATGATCTTGGAAGCTAAGCAGGGTCAGGCCTGGTTAGTACTTGGATGGGAGACTGGCTGGGAATACCGGGTGCTGTCGGCTTATACCACAATCTCGGAAGCTAAGCAGACTCAGGCCTGGTTAGTACTTGGATGGGAGACCGCCTGGGAATACCGGGTGCTGTCGGCTTATACCACGATCTCGGAAGCTAAGCAGGCTCAGGCCTGGTTAGTACTTGGATGGGAGACCGCCTGGGAATGCCGGGTGCTGTAGGCTTATACCATGATCTCGGAAGCTAAGCAGGGTCAGGCCTGGTTAGTACTTGGATGGGAGACCGCCTGGGAATACCGGGTGCTGTAGGCTTATACCATGATCTTGGAAGCTAAGCAGGCTCAGGCCTGGTTAGTACTTGGATGGGAGACCGGCTGGGAATACCGGGTGCTGTCGGCTTATACCACAATCTCGGAAGCTAAGCAGGCTCAGGCCTGGTTAGTACTTGGATGGGAGACCGCCTGGGAATACCGGGTGCTGTCGGCTTATACCACGATCTCGGAAGCTAAGCAGGCTCAGGCCTGGTTAGTACTTGGATGGGAGACCGCCTGGGAATGCCGGGTGCTGTAGGTTTATACCATGATCTCAGAAGCTAAGCAGGGTCAGGCCTGGTTAGTACTTGGATGGGAGACCGCCTGGGAATACCGGGTGCTGTAGGTTTATACCACGATCTCGGAAGCTAAGCAGGGTCAGGCCTGGTTAGTACTTGGATGGGAGACCGCCTGGGAATGCCGGGTGCTGTAGGTTTATACCATGATCTCGGAAGCTAAGCAGGCTCAGGCCTGGTTAGTACTTAGATGGGAGACCGCCTGGGAATACCGGGTGCTGTAGGTTTATACCATGATCTCGGAAGCTAAGCAGGCTCAGGCCTGGTTAGTACTTGGATGGGAGACCGCCTGGGAATGCCGGGTGCTGTAGGTTTATACCATGATCTCGGAAGCTAAGCAGGGTCAGGCCTGGTTAGTACTTGGATGGGAGACCGCCTGGGAATACCGGGTGCTGTAGGCTTATACCATGATCTTGGAAGCTAAGCAGGGTCAGGCCTGGTTAGTACTTGGATGGGAGACCACCTGGGAATACTGGGTGCTGTAGGCTTATACCATGATCTCGGAAGCTAAGCAGGGTCAGGCCTGGTTAGTACTTGGATGGGAGACCACCTGGGAATACTGGGTGCTGTAGGCTTATACCATGATCTCGGAAGCTAAGCAGGGTCAGGCCTGGTTAGTACTTGGATGGGAGACCACCTGGGAATGCCGGGTGCTATAGGTTTATACCATGATCTCGGAAGCTAAGCAGGGTCAGGCCTGGTTAGTACTTGGATGGGAGACCGCCTGGGAATACTGGGTGCTGTAGGCTTCTACCATAGTCTTTTGAGACTGAAGGTTGCCAACCAACCTTCCTTTCTGAATTAAGGAAGGAATAGAGGTGGACAAGTGGATGTGGTAAGCAGGGCCCCCTGCCCCATCTACCACCTGAGGCAGAAACCTCACTCAGCCTCATGGATGGACCTACCCTGAGCCTGTAACATGTTTGAAAAACTCCTTAATAAATCACAGCCTCAATAGAGATTCATACATACCCCACTAAAGGCACTCAAGATAGCTTACAAATAAAATGATACTTAAACATGGGTATATACAAAAACAATAAAACACTACAAACCTGGATCACAATTAAAATATATTTCATTAAAAAAAAGTGCCAGCCCCCCCCCCCCGTCAGCATACAAATATTTATTATTATTATTATTTATTTATTTTTCACATTTTTATACCGCCCTTCCTCCAAAGAGCTCAGGGCGGTTTACACAGCCTCTGCTCCCCTCTTTCTTGTCCTCACAACAACCCTGTGAGGTAGGTGAGGCTGAGAAAAAGTGACTGGCCCAAGGTCACCCAGGAAGCTTTGTGGCTGAGCAGGGATTTGAACCTGGATCATCCGGATCTAAGTCCACCTCCCAAACCACTACACCTTCCTGGCTCTCAAATACCACTTTTTAATGCAGTGGTGTAAAAAAGCCCACTGCAAGGACTCCAGAGAGGGAGCTGCTCTCAATTCCAGGGGGAGGGAATTCCACAGGTGGAGCACCACCACCGAGAAGGCCCTGTTTGCTGCTGCCAGCCTCCCCACCTCTGCTGGTGGCGGCACAGTTAGAAGGTCCCCCTCTGATGACCTGAGATGATGGATTGGATTGTTGGGAAGGAGGTGGTCCCTCAGATACCCTGGACCGAAGCTGTAGACATCTTTAAAAGTCAAAACCAGCACTTTGAATTGAGGCTGGAAATGAACTTGCAGCCTGTGTAGTCACTGAAGCTGACTTGTTACGTGAAAATCCCCTGTTTCCTTTTAAGTTGTGATTTTTATATCTGGTTATGTTATTATGGACTAAAATATCATATCGGCCAAGCAAACAGGCCCGATTTCCAAAACCCTGGTAAAAGTCACAAGTTTACACAACCTCTACCTCTCCATGCACACAGCAACAAAGTCTAAAGCATTGTATTGTTTTAAGAAAGGGTCTCCTGATCCAATCACTGTTATGCAAACCCATTAAACCTCAACACACAGGACAATCAAGTCAAGTCAAGCTCAAGGTGAAGGTGAGGACAAGTAGTCTGGCATAGCTAATCATTGTTTAAGTGTTTCCTATTGTTGTAGCTTAATCACCGTATGCAGATTTGAACAGCCAGCTACCCCCCCCTCCTCAGGAGGCCAGCCTTTGCTGATAGCTGACTCCTTGATCATCCTGTTTTTCTTTTATGCTCCCCTGTGTGTAGTGAGCATGCGCATCCAGGACAGTTTTAGGCCACATCCGGGTCATTCAGGTCAGCAAAAACCCTTAAAAGAGAAGACTGCCATGTGCTCTCTCTCTCTCTCTCTCTCTGGTTGCCCTCCAAGGCAGAGGTCCTTCCATAGGCCTCTTCCGCCCTCCCATCCAACTGTTCCTCAGGACAGGTAACTATATCTTGCGTCTGGAACCTTTTCCCTGTCCCCCCCTTTTTTTTCTCCCTTCTCTACCCATCTTTAGTCAGCAACTGGGTTGGCAGATCAGGGACCCCTAAAATCCTTCCCTAAAACCTATCCTTTTCTGATCTCCTCGGAATGTACCAAATACACTCCACACACAACCACCATGAAAGTTGGGTACACTGTATCCAAGTACTCGGATTCAAGTAGACACCTACTTACCATTTTTCCATGTGCATTATGTATACCTATGTGTTTTTGCAATAACAATATAATCCTATTGAAAGTTATCTTTCTCCCAGTCTCTTTTCAAGCTAAAAAGGAATTTCTCTGCATTACGCTGTCTTGTTATCTAGCCTGCGATCCTGAAGTTTCCAAAAGGGTAATATAATAATGCCCCTTAAATCATAACAGCCCTTTTTGGTAACAGACTGTCAAACCGATGAGCCGCAGCATTCTGCACTTACTGCAGTTTCCAGACCACCTTCAGAGGCAACCCCACGTAGAGTGTATTGCAGTAATCTAATCTGGATGTCACTAGGGCAGTGGTTCTCAAACTCTCAGGGAAACTCAGGGAGAGTTTGAGAGCCTGTAAGTCCTTTCAGAGGCAGAGGGGAGGCAGCAACACAACCCCCAGGATCACATGACTAAGGGGGCTGCAGGGGCTTGGCTGGAATTACCAGAGCCTCCTGGGGATGCGGGGAGCCCTGCACAAGTGTCCGCAGGGATCCCCCGGTTTTCAAAAGTGCAAGCGCAGCGATCACGCCCCATCTCCGCAAAGCCGGAAGCGGAGCGCGATCGCTCCTCTTTCACTTTTAGAAGCCCGGGGAGCCCTGCAGACGCTCGCGCAGGGCTCCCCACACTCCCTGGAGGCTGTAGGAGGCTCTAGTAAGTCCAGCCAAGCCCCTGCAGCCCCCGTAGTCTCCTCCCTGCCTCCACAGGGCCCTCAGGCTGGGGTGTCATGATACCCCAGTTTGAAACCACTGCACTCAGGCATGGGTCACGGTGGCTGAGTTGTGTGTCAGGAGGGACATGGGAGGGGAGTTCAGAAGTCAGTAGTTCAGGCCTGGTTGGAAAAGGGAGGAGGCTTCCCCAAGCCAGGTGGGGTCGCTGCAATAACGGCTCCTTTCTTTTGCCCCTGCAGACTCTGCTTCCTGCTGCTAGCCTCTTGCAGCTGAACGGGGTGCGGGACGCTTGCTGCAAGTTCTTGCTGAGCCAGCTGGATCCGTCCAACTGCCTGGGCATCCGGGGCTTTGCAGACACGCACTCCTGCAGCGATCTCTTGAAGTCCGCCCACAAGTACGTCCTGCAGCACTTTGTGGATGTCTCCAAGACGGAAGAATTCATGCTTCTGCCCCTCAAGCAGGTAGAGACGCAGGCCCCCTTTTTCACAAGAGCTTCGTGGGTTTGCAGAGTCGCGGGGCGGCTTCAGAGTTTGCTGAAGCAAAGGCGCAATCCTAACCCACTTTCCAGAACTTGCAGCGTAAGGGCAATGCAGCTCCTAGTTAAGGGAACAAACATTCCTTTACTTTGTGGAGGCCTCCGTGAGCGCCACCCAACTGCAGGATGCAGCACGCGTCCCATTGGCACTGCTCTGCCAGCGCTGGAAAGTTGGTTAGGATTTGGGGGCATATTGAAGCCCACAAAATCTATTTGTTTTCCAAGCGACTATGAAACATGTTCATGTTCATGGCCTATGGCCTGATCCAGTGGGGCTGTTCTTATGTTAGGACAGACAAAAGAAAATATTTCTTTACTCAGCGTGTGGTCGGTCTGTGGAACTCCTTGCCACAGGATGTGGTGCTGGCATCTAGCCTAGACGCCTTTAAAAGGGGATTGGACAGGTTTCTGGAGGAAAAATCCATTATGGGGTACAAGCCATGATGTGTATGCGCAACCTCCTGGTTTTAGAAATGGGTTATGTCAGAATGCCAGATGCAAGGGAGGGCACCAGGATGAGGTCTCTTGTGATCTGGTGTGCTCCCTGGGGCATTTGGTGGGCCGCTGTGAGATACAGGAAGCTGGACTAGATGGGCCTATGGCCTGATCCAGTGGGCTGTTCTTATGTTCTTATGTTCATGTGTTTTGCATGCCTGCTGGTTTTCCCTCTACACTTTCAGCCACCGCTGTTCAAATTTATCTCGCGTTTTCTTGTTATTATATTTTAGTTTAATGATTTCTATTCCGCTTCTAAGCAAAAAGGCTTACAAAAGAAGTGCATATGAAACAATAAAATAAAAACAATTTTTAAAAAAGGAACGCTTTGCTTCCCACCCCTCTCCCAGTCATCTCGTTTGTGCCTGTATCTAGATTTGGAGCCCCTCGGGGCAGGGACCTGTCAGTTTCACTTTACCTAAAGGTCCATGTACACTGATGGTGCAATTTAAATAAATGCCATGGAGTAACAACATACTATAAAGTAAAATGCCTTTTGGAACTGTTATGAGAACTGATGGAGCACCATGACTAAGAGATTGAGCTGTGTCCCCTCTGCTGTGAACTCACTAAGGAAGCCTTAGCCTTCCTCTCAGCCTCTCAGCCTCAGTCTTCCCCATCTGCAACATGTGTGTAATAATATGCCTTACAGGTTTGTTATAAAGATAACATCAAAATAATACATACAAAGTGCTTTAAACGCTCAGTGCTGTACAAATGTTATGTTATGATTATGACTGTCTTAACCAGGGGTGCCCAAACCCCAGCGCCACTTGCGGCCCTCGAGACCTCTCAGTGCGGCCCTCAGGGAACCCCCAATCTCCAATGAGCCTCTGGCCCTCGGGAGATTTGTTGGAGCCCACACTGGCCCAACACAACTGTTCTCAGCGTGAGGGCGACTGTTTGACCTCTCACGTGAGCTGTGGGATGAGGGCTCCCTCCACTGCTTGCTGTTTCACATCTGTGATGCAGTAGCGGCAGCAAAGAAAAGGCCAGCCTTGCTTTGTGCAAGGCCTTGTATAGGCCTCGAGCTATTGCAAGACCTTCATTCATTCATATAAGTTCATCTTTAATATATTCACTTATGCAAACATATGTAAATTTATTCAAATTTTAAATGTAAATGCATCTGTGATGCAGCAGTGGCAGAGAAGGAAAGGCTGTCCTTGCTTTGTGCAAGGTCTTGAGTTACTGCAAGACCTTTGTTCATTCATATAAGTGCCATCTCTAATAAATTCATTTATGTAAATTTAGTCAAATTTTAAATGTAAATGAATTCTTTTTTCCCCCGCCCCCCGACATAGTGTCAGAGAGCTGATGTGGCTCTCCTGCCAAAAACTTTGGACACCCCTGGTCTTAACTCTCTACCTGATGTTGGACAAGGGAAGATTTTTAAAAAAATGCATTGTGTGTGTATATATGTTTTTGTGTTTTTTTGTACAGTATTGTGCTTGTATTGTTTTGATGTTTGGTTCATCCTTGGTGCATACAGCCTTGGGGGCTTTTTATGCTGGGGTGGCTCCTGGTTCAGTCCCTGGAAGATTCTCTCATTAGGGTGGGGGAAGACTCCTGTCTGAAACCCTGAAATGTTACCACCAGTCTATACTGACAATACTGAGCTAGATGGATAAAAAGTCTAACTCGGTAGGAAGCAGCTTTTTGTGTTAACTCCTTATCGTTTAATAATTGCAACAACAAAAAGCCTGTGTTGTTTTTTTTAATGTTGGCCTGCAATAACAACTTGCACTTATACCAGTAAGGAATTCTGTGAGCTGTGGCTGTGGGGGGAGAGGAGCTTGTTCCTAGTGCACCCGAAATGGTTAAAACAGCAAGATCTCTTCCCTCCAGC